>NC_135399.1:1720425-1770425 GCF_051989625.1 Stigmatopora argus
TCAGATCACCTCTGCCTATCTCTCACCCCCGCTTACACTCCACTCCGGAGGCAAACAACGCCACAAATAAAGATAATAAAAACTTGGCCCGACGACGCACTCTCTCAGCTGCAGGACTGTTTTTCCCGCACCAACTGGGAACTTTTTGTACACGACAACCTCCAGGACTACACGGACTCTGTACTTTCTTACATAAAAAACTGCATTGACAACGTCACTATAGATAAACGAATACGGGTTTTTCCTAACCAAAAACCCTGGATGACCAATGAGACACAGGCACTCATCAAATGCCGTAACTCCGCCTTTAGATCAGGGGACAAGATAAAATATAGAGCTGCCAGAGCTGAGCTGAAAAGAGGCATTAAAAAGGCCAAGGCAGCATATACCAAGAAAATTGAGGAGCACTTCACAGAAAATAACCCAAAGAAGATGTGGCAAGGAATACGACATATTACCAACTACAATAACAATAATATGTCTGTTAATGCAGATGCCTCACTAGCGGAGAAATTGAACCGTTTCTTTGCCCGCTTTGAGACTGACAAATCAGACCCAGTCTCAACACCCCCACCACCACCCTGCAGCAATACACTGACGTTCCAGGAACAGGAAGTGAGACTGGTAATGCGGTCTGTGAACACCAGGAAGGCTGCTGGCCCAGACGGAGTACCTGGGAAGGTGCTCAAAGCCTGTGCTGACCAGCTGGCTGGAGTCCACAAACATTTTCAATTGTTCCCTGCAACAATCCATCATTCCATCCTGTCTGAAATCTGCCACCATCATCCCTGTCCCCAAAAAGCCAACCATTGGCAGCATGAATGATTATAGGCCTGTTGCCCTCACGCCTGTGATCATGAAGTGCTTTGAAAAGTTGGTAGCCCGTCATATCAGGAATACAATCCCTCCCTCAATTGACCCTCACCAGTTTGCTTATAGAGCAAACAGGTCCACTGAGGATGCTATTGCCATTGCTCTTCATACAGCACTGAGCCACCTGGAACACCATGGGAACTACGTGAGGATGCTCTTCATTGACTATAGCTCAGCCTTCAACACCATAAAACCGGACATTCTGACTGACAAATTCTCCCACCTTGGACTATCCTCTTCAATCTGCTGCTGGATAAAGAACTTCTTGACCAACCGACCACAGACTGTTAGACTTCGTCCCCACCTCTGTTCCTCCATTACACTAAGCATTGGCTCCCCTCAAGGCTGTGTACTGAGTCCTCTTCTGTACTCCCTGTACACATACGACTGTACACCCACCCACCAGTCTAACGCCATCATCAAATTCGCTGACGACACCACTGTGGTCGGACTCATCTCAGGAGGGGATGAGTCGGCTTACAGAGATGAGGTCAACAAATTGTCTTCGTGGTGCTCGGTGAACAATCTCACACTGAACACCACGAAAACTAAAGAAATAATCCTGGACTTTCGCAAACACGGCACAGATCTGGCCCCACTCCTCATAAATGGAGTATGTGTAGACAGGGTCCAGTCCTTTAAATTCCTGGGGGTCCACGTCATGGATAAGCTCTCATGGTCTACAAACATCACGGCAGTGGTGAAGAAGGCTCAGAAACGACTCCATTTCCTCAGGGTACTTAGGAAGAGCAACTTGGCCACCAAGCTTCTGATAACCTTCTATAGAACCACTGTAGAGAGCATCCTGGCGTACGGCATCACAGTGTGGTACGCTGGAAGCACGGTGGCAGACAAAAAGGCCATGCAGAAAGTGATTAACACTGCCCAGAGGATTGTCGGCTGCTCTCTGCCCTCACTGGAAGACATTGCCAGCCCTCGTTACCTCAGCAGAGCCAAGAACATCATAGGGGACCCTTACCACCCTGGTCACAATCTGTTCCAGCTGCTGCCCTCTGGCAGACGCTATAGGTCCCACAAAGCACGGACAAATAGGCTTAAGGACAGTTTTTTCCCCACATCCATCAGAAATCTAAACTTGCGGTAACATAACACACATTCCCTTCTGCGGTAATATGGAAAGATGTTTGGGTGGTGATCTGCCTCCTACTAGCTGACTGAAGTAAGGTAAGTGAAAGACAGTGAGAGGTAAGCGACCTGTATCCACAACAGCAGAATGCCAAATTACAAGTCTGTAACTTGCACTTATTTAGGTCTTTTGCCGAGTAAACGTAGCTTATGGAGAAGCACCACCAATTTCGTCACACGCAGTTTCTGCGTGTGATGACAAGTAGGCTTTTTGTGTTGTTGATAATGACGACAGGGCCTATGTCCGATTATTATTATTATTTTATGGCTCGGTTCAGCTACATCTGCCCGCCCAAGAGTGCTTATTCCCGGGCTGCCATGCCCGCCCAAGAGTGCTTATTCCCGGGCTGCCATGCCCGCCCAAGAGTGCTTATTCCCGGGCTGCCATGCCCGCCCAAGAGTGCTTATTCCCGGGCTGCCATGCCCGCCCAAGAGTGCTTATTCCCAGGCTGCCATTGACGGTAGACTAATAAATTGAGTGATGAGCGGCAAAGGGAAATGAATCATTGATTTTTACTATAAAAATCAGACTTAGGCTTGTCATCATCATTGACTAGACAAAAGCCTAATTGTCATCATACCCAGCTGCGTATGACGAAATTGAAAGTGCTTCTCCACAAAGTGCGCTTTTCTCAGGCAAGGGCCCAACCAAGTGATAGTTTCAGACTGGCTGGCATTCTGCCGTGATGGATACATCGCATCACCTCCCGAGCGCAACCAACTCCCGGCGACTGCGAAAAGGTTTGCCTCACCGATGCCAACAAAGAATAAAATGGATCACTTACCTCCCACTGTCTGTCTACTTACCTTCAGTCAGCCAGCAGGAGGCAGATCGCCGCCCAACGTCCTTCATGTTTCCTCACCCCAAAGTTGTTACACAGAGGGGATTGTGTGTCGTGCTACTGCAATTTAGAGTCCTGATGGCTGTGGGAAAGAAGCTGTCCTTAAGCCTCTTTGTCCGTGCCTTGTGAGACCGATAGCGCCTGCCAGAGGGAAGCAGCTGGAACAGGTCGTGACCACGGTGGTCCGGGTCCCCAACAATGTTCCCGGCTCTGCTGAGGTAACGAGGGCTGGCAATATCTTCCAGTGAGGGCAGAGAGCAGCCGACGATCCTCTGGGCAGTGTTGATCACTCTCTGCATGGCCTTTTGTTCTGCTACCGTGCTTCCAGCGTACCACACTGTGATGCCGTATGCCAGGATGCTCTCCACAGTGGCTTTATAGAAGGTTACCAGAAGCTTAGTGTCCAAGTTGTTCCTCCTGAGTACCCTCAGGAAATGAATAATTTGGACAACACCGGCAGCGGGCCGGATTGAAAATTCTAACGGGCCGAATATGGCCCATGGGCCGAGGTTGAATAACTTGTACACACACGATCCGGGGCGAGCGCGCGAATCCCGTTTCGGCGAAACCTCCGTTCATTCGGCAAAATGTCCATTCGGCGACCTGTCCGTCTGTCAAACGTCCGTCGGCGAATCATCCAAGTACCGAGTAAAATATGGCTATACAGACGCTCCCCTACTTACGAACATTCAACTTACGAACAACGGTACATACGAACATGTCTGCAAATTGCGTTTAAGTCCAAAAATGTTCGCAAGTCCAATTTTGTATTTCGCCCCTTTTTCGGAGTAGTACTTCTTTCCGCCGCTAATACCGACGCCTGGCGCTGTGAGAGCTCAGCTTACCCTTACCTTCTTCTTCGTTGCAATGCGGAAGTGCGTGAATGTATCTCCAGTGTGCAAAGAACCTTTTTCATTTGTATCATTAAATATCTCATGCATCCAATATTGAATATGGTTGGTAAAAAGCTAAAGGCTTCTGTTGCGGGAGTTGGAAGGAAGAGCCAAGCCATTTCATTTGAAACGAGTGGCAATAATAACGAAGCTTGATGCGCGTGAGAATGGTGAGCGTTGCACATTCAGTACCATTTCTAAACAGAAAGATCGAGCAGCAGGACCCAAATATTGAACGTTGCACAAAGTTTGCAAATCAATTGAATGATGCCATACAGTGCTAACGCATCATTTATGATGAAAAAAAGAAGAAAACTGTGCAATCGTCATTAGGTCGCTTCTTTTGGCCAGTTTCTAATACATAAATCTCTCTCTCTACAGTACTGTACATATTCTCTCCATTTTATTAAATGTTTTTTTTCAGTACAAACCAATGCGTGTTACTTATACAAGCCTTAAACATACAAATGCACTTGTATAAACCTTCAATATACTTATATCGGCCTTAAACATAAATTATAATACAAAATATAGCACTGAATCAACTTACAAACAAATTCAACTTATGAACAATCGCTCGGAACCAATTGCGTTCGTAAGTAGGGGAGTGTCTGTATTCCTAAATAATATTTCAATTGTATGAGGTTATTATTGATTGGATTGGATAACTTTATTCATCCCGTATTCGGGAAATTTCATTGTGAGAGTAGCAAGATGGTGAGAGTGAGAAATACAGGAAAGGCATAGTTACACATAGTTACAATTTAGACCAGGGCTCCCCAAACTTTTTCCTGTGAGGGCCACATAACTTTTCCCTTCTCTGATGGGGGGCCGGTGTCAGTTTGTAACAGAAAAAGTGTGACGATCGTAGGGGAGCTTAAAAAAAATGTTGTTTTCCAGAAAGCCACACAACCAAATAACCCTTTCCAGGTTCTTTACAGAAAAAAAGTCAGGAAACAAATAATAACACTATTAATGAAATAAATAATAACTAAATAACCCTCTCTGAGTTCTTCACAGAAAAAACAGGAACTAAATAACACTATTTATGAAATAAATAATAACTAAATAATTCTCTCTGGGTTCTTCATAGAAAAAAAGCCATGGAACATTAACTTTCTGTTGTGCCATGCACAATCTTAACAGATAAAAGTTCAGCTCAGTTGTCAGAGCAGAATCTCTCTGACACATATGAGCAGTCTCTTAAAGTTCTTGTGTTTCTTCCTTATAATCCTTTTGTAGGTTCCAATAGGCTTGTAGACACCTCTGTTTGCAGCTCTCTCATCAACTTCCCTGTGAAAACCACAAAGGAAGCAGGTTGAGAAACTGAACTGAGTGAAACCGCACCTACACAGCACAATACATTTCTCTACCAGTATGGTTGTAAAGATGGATTTTATCCCAGTAGATTTTATTATGATTATATTTGTTTATGCTCAGAATGGCTCATTCAAGTCAGAAAAGTGAGCTTACCTATGTATGTTCATCAGTGTGAACTGTGGGCCTTCATCTGGCTGGTGAGAAGTTGAATATCAGGTTCCATTCTAGTTACAGCCAGTCTCAAGCACTGATGCAAATGTTCATCTGTCAATCTTGATCTCATCGGCGTTTTCAGCAGTTTCATGCGAGAAATGGTTTTCTCGCAGATATACGTGCTGCCAAAAACTGAGGACATTTTCATTGCGTGTTTTTTTATGTTTGGATATGTGTCGTTTGGAGGGAGGCATAGAAGTTGTCAAAGCTGGGTTGCCTCGACAATAATCTTCATACAGAGGAAGCAGCAAAACACGTGGTAGTTTTGACTCCCGGCCGAATGGAGGTTATCTGGAAAGGAGGCCTCATCTCGACCGCTCTCAAAATGGTCGCTGCCCGCTCCGCTTTCTTTGTTCTTGGCTAGCCCCCTTGGCTAGCCCCCACCCTTCCTAAGAAGGGGGCGAGCGGACGGACATAGCTAGCGTCCACGTCGAGGTCCCCCATCCAGATACGCCGTCCGCTCGGTCGGTGATGGTA
Organism: Stigmatopora argus; assembly: GCF_051989625.1. NCBI lineage: Eukaryota > Metazoa > Chordata > Actinopteri > Syngnathiformes > Syngnathidae > Stigmatopora > Stigmatopora argus. The sequence goes on from NC_135399.1 coordinate 1,726,190, forward strand.
TTTAATAGAAGTTTAGGCGGAGACAAACTTTAGGCGGGAACACGAAAGGGGTGGGTTATATACAAAGTGATGACAGGCCTTGACCTGTAGGTGTCAGTAAAAATTCTATTCTAGTTAATAAATTCATAAGAGTGCAAGATTAAATATAAGAATACAATTCATATTTCACATTTCCCCCCTGTTGTGACTTGAAAGAATTTTCATTAAACATATCAATTTGTATCCCTCCCCTCCAGGTTCTAGAATACAAATATCATTGACAGTTACTCAAAAGGGTATGGAAAATAACAAAATCACATGTAAAGGCAGAGGCGAGAAATGATGTAATCAGTGGTAAAAATTCCTCTATGTCCCTCTTAATGAGCGAACCCAATATTTAAATCAAGACAAACACATTTGCATAGAGGACTCGTCACACTTCGAAAGAATGCGATAATCTCCAGTATGGTCTGTCATGCGGGGATACTGTGTCACTATAACCTACTAGCGTGTGCTGGATTGTGTTTTGAATCATAACTTTCATACAGGGGATTACACACATAAAAAATACAGAACAGTAGCAAAAACCGTAAGGTTGCAATTTTAAACAGAATTGAGAATCATGACCCGGTTATTAACCACGACCACAATGATACACCTACTGCTGAATGATCCTGGGCCATGGTGTTGACTAGGGCCTTTGTTTCAGCTACGGCACGAGTAATGTACTGGTTTCATCTGGGATGAAGGTGCAGCAGTGTTCTCCCATCATGGCACACACATCTCCATCTTTGGCTGTTATCAGATCCAGGACTATCGGTCCTGCAACTTCCCTAAAGGCTTTTAAATCATTTGCTATACCCTGTAGGGCCTTGACAGTTTGGTTAATGAACACTCATGTAACAGCTCAATGTCTTTACACATGATTTTGTGGGGGGGTGGACCACAACCTTTGGTCAACAGGAACATCATCGCACCAGATTGAATCACGTGGTTTGAATTGCACTGATTTTGCACTGATTTTGATATCTTACTGTTATGTTCACTCTCCTTAAAAGGAATGCATCTTAGACCATCTGCACGACTGCAGATTTAAATGTAACGCCTCGACCCAGTGAATTCAGGATGTCAGGATCTGTGGAAATGGGTATACGGCTACACACATAACAACTTTCATTCGCAACAATCAGTTTTTTTCTGGAACACCATGAAATTATACCACACGTCTTCTTCATAGTAGTTCTCCAGATTGTTCTTTCATCTTGCTGTTGAGGGATCGAAGGCCCTCCAGGGCCTTGGTTAAACTCCCGTCAGCTGCTGTGTTGTTCGGGATGAACGTGCAGCATTGGTCGCCCGCCACCTTTCTCTGCCAGGAGCATGTCAGCAGCAATTCTGTTCTGGAAGGCCATCAAGGAGGCCGCCGACAACTGTTCATGGATGGCTGCAAACCCTTCTTCCGTCCTGTTCTGGAGTCGTGCAATTTGGTCAGCGAGCTTATACTCATCTGGTACGCCGCGGGGAACCCCGATGTTGTTGATGTAGGTTGGGTCCCCATCCAAGAGCGGACCGCTTGGCTCTGCCTTTCCAGGGATGAGGCAGGACGTTTCCTGCACTTGTTTTCCAACTCAAGTCTCTGTGGGCGGGGCGTTCAGATACGCCCAGGCTGTCACTGACAGTCCAGTCACTGTGATGTGGGTGGCAACAGCTTTCACTGTGGCTTCTGTATAGAGGTGCAAAGTCTATGGGAGGTCAGGGTTAAGTGAGGGGTGCTCGTGGCTGGTGAGTAGACGTCAGATGAGTTTCTTCACGGACAAGGGTTTTGACACCGTCCGACTTACAGTCCACTCAGAGTCACCTGTCTCGAACGACCTTGACCTGAATTGACTTTGACTTTTCAGCGATCTTTGCTGCTGTGGAGGTTGGTGAGTTGGGCCACGAATGGGTCTTCCCATCGTGGAGAGAACCAGGACTTCCTTTTATGACTCGGATCAGGATCCAGTCACCTGGCTACACCACCTCCTGCAAGATGACAAAAAGATCACGGCAGCTTACATGTTCTTTGGATAAGTTTCTCTCCTTCCTTAGTCTCTCGTCATGGTTCATCTTCCCATAAAGGAAGTTGGAATGGTCTTCCATGAACTATCTCAAAAAGGTGTTAATCCCGAGCAAGTTGGTACTATCTTCGTATACGTTTTGGCCAGTGTTAGGCGTTCTGGCCATGGCTTATTTATCTCCCCCATGGTTTTCTTAAGCCTTGGTTTTATCGTACCATTTGTTCGCTCTACTTAGGTGTTTTGCCATGTTTTGCACTATGCTGTTTGCAAAATGAGCTCCATTGTTACTCCAGATGATTCTGGAGATCCCATGTACTTTACAGATCAATAAAATAACAAATTAAACAGTTCCTACAAAAATTTTAAAAGTAGGTATTTCGATGTCCATCATATCTTCCTCCCTTTTGAGACATTTATGGCTCAATTTTGGAATAATTTTTGGTAGGCACGGTAGGCCTTTAGCTTTGTACAGTTCGTCTGCTGACTGTTCTTGAGATCGGCTCAGTTTTGTTGTTGTGTATGCTGCTGTGTAGTGTTTGCGCTGCTGCTTTAGTTGCTGTGTTCTGTCGTTGTCCTAAACACGTGCTTAACATTTGCTTACGGCTATTTGGTTCGGCTTAATACCCCAATGAACAAAAATCGCAACAATCTTACTTATTCCATCACTATAGTTTGTGAAAATGTAAATGCCTTATCAGTCAAAATCAAAAATGCTAGCTGGTATTCTATTATGATCACTGCTTCTTGTTAAGATCAAGAACCCTATTTGTTTTTCCCCTTCCTGTAATTACACAAATTAACTAATCATACTAAAAATAGGAAAAATACAAAAAGCAAACCAGGGTGCTTTCTCCCCAGGAAAACAGCTTTCCCGTTCTCTGTAACAGTTAAATTCACATCAATTAATATCCAGAAACAAAATGCACACATTTATAATTCTGAATATAATTGAACCCACTAAATTGTAATCACCCCTTGTTTGTCAAGGTTAATATTTTAGCATAATTGTATCCTTTAAAGCAATTAAAACTCATTACTTATAAAATGCATACTAATCAAGTCCCAATTCATTTAACAATGTGTATCGCGTTGCATATTAAACTCAGTTGTTTGAAATTCAAAATATCCCAATCTAGTAGTCTTTTTATCAAATGTAACATTCAATTGTCTTTGGAGTTTGTCAATCATCTCCTATAAAACTTTCTTAATCAAAATTTCTTAATAGTCAGGCATACAATTAAAATCTAGTAACATTTCTATCCATTGTAGTTTATTTTCTCTCTAATTGTTTACTTTAACTATCTGTAAGAAGGTTTGGTCTCAATTGAAACGCTTTCACTTTTTTTATGGAGACAATAAAACCAATATAAAAAGTTCCTCATGGCTTACAGCATTGCTCCCCGAGCAATAATCTTTCCAATCAATATTTGAGTGCTTGCCATTTCGTCTGATTACGTCAAAAAGTTTATCTTACCTGTCTCCTCATACGTTTCAACTGAGAGAACCTTCTCATTTTGTTGTCCGGTTGACCTCGTTATGTAGGCGCAATGATTTCATAACGAAATATGGAACCTTTTTTCAATTCAGTCAATTATTCTGTTAACACAATTTGGATGCCATTATCACAATAAATCAATAGTACTTTGGAATTTCGTATCAAGCACTGTCTGTTTTTTGTTTTTCCCAGTGCTCCCAAATTTCGCATAGCAGATTTGTTTCTCCACTTCAAATTTCACATTTGGAGTACTGCTGCTTTTTCATTAAAAATTTCCTTGGACGAAATATTTTTCCATAATTTGGCGTTCCATCCGTGAAACGGCTTATTGGCAAATTCCGAAATCGATTCCAATTTGCTAAATCATTTTCCACCTTGATACCTAACCGATTGATCATATCTCGGTGGTCGGCCAATCAAAAACACAAAAGGACAAACAAACAACCATTCATGCTCACACTCATTTTCAGACATCAGTGGTCTGCAATTTTTTTTTTTATCACTGGTGAAGAGCGCCATCCCCAGTCCTGGGGCTTCTTGGCAGCTAACCACCTTCCGCTGTGTCATGGCAAGTCATTCTAAAAGGAAATAGGTCAATGTTGTTTGGTTGGCATCAATTGTTCGATTCTAATGCAATCCGAGATATTCTCATAGTCATTTGCTAAAATAGCTAAATTGCACTTGTTGAATTGCTGTTCTGCTCCAAGCTTGTGTTTATATAATATAAGAGCCATTTTTGTAGCTCACTCTTACCACAATTAAAATTTAGAGAAACTAACCTTCTACTTAGCAATTTCTTAATCATTGCCTAATGATAAATTTCAGTATTTATTATAGGACCCATAATTTGTCACCAATATGTTACATTGTCAATTTTCTGTCTCTAACTCTTATTTTCTTTCTATTACTGTCTCTGCTCCTCCTTGCTCCATCGTGTGGAATGTGAGATGTAACCTGAGATTTCTTGCATTCCAGTCCCCCAATCCCCCCCCCCTCATGCTCCTGGCCCCTGCGAGTGGAGCCTGGCACGAGGAGTGGGCTGAGCAGGGGGGGCACTGTTTCTGAACAGGCCTAATATATATCTTCCTGGGTTAGTGGAAAGTGAGCTGGGGAAGAAAGGCAGTTTTAACTTCAGTTGGCTCGCCGCCATTTTTTCCTTTGTTTCCTCTCACATGTGGTCTGCTTTTCACCCCCCCCCCAACCATCCTGTCCCAATCCACCCTCTCTTAAATACTTATTTTTATCCGTCTAAGTATTCTTTTTCGCCGATTAAACTCCTATTTTTCGCGGCAATCGTACTTATATCATTTATGAACGCGTCATAGCGTACTTATATATATATATCTATTCATATGAAGATTACTTGCATGCGTTTATAGTTTTATTCTATTTCTTTTTTTTCTTTATATCGAGCTCTTTCATTATCTTGGCACTGTATAACAATATATTTCTTCTATATTTTTAACACAACCCTCGAAGTCCCTTGGCGGGGAGGCGCGACCTCCTCCTCTGTCTGCTTTCCAGGCAGATAGGCTGACACACAGCCTTTTATCGTGCTGTATACTATTTAACACCAATCCGACACACAGAAAGATGCCTTTCCGACACACAGAAAGAAGAATCTCCGACACACACAGAAGAGTATACGCAACTTTTCTTTTTTTTTTACGAATGAAGCATTTCCCTTCCTCGAAGGGAAACGGGGCCTTATGCTGGGTTGGATTCTACAAATTAATTTTAAAAAGTGCCTTACCGTTTTTTGGTGCCTCCTCTGTACGAAAGGATAATTCGTAATCTGTTCCCGGGCCAGCAGGCCAGATCGCCCTCTCTCAAGGCTGGAGTAGCCGACGTCAAGCCATCCATCCTTCTGTCGATCTGCCGTGGCCGGAAAGCAGAGAAGAATCCCGGGTTTCAGGCACCAAAATGTCAAAGCTGGGTTGCCTCGACAATAATATTCATACAGAGGAAGCAGCAAAACACGTGGTAGTTTTGACTCCCGGCCGAATGGAGGTTATCTGGAAAGGAGGCCTCATCTCGACCGCTCTCAAAATGGTCGCTGCCCGCTCCGCTTTCTTTGTTCTTGGCTAGCCCCCTTGGCTAGCCCCCACCCTTCCTAAGAAGGGGGCGAGCGGACGGACATAGCTAGCGTCCACGTCGAGGTCCCCCATCCAGATACGCCGTCCGCTCGGTCGGTGATGGTATTTAATAGAAGTTTAGGCGGAGACAAACTTTAGGCGGGAACACGAAAGGGGTGGGTTATATACAAAGTGATGACAGGCCTTGACCTGTAGGTGTCAGTAAAAATTCTATTCTAGTTACTAAATTCATAAGAGTGCAAGATTAAATATAAGAATACAATTCATATTTCACAGAAGTCAATGAGACTGTTGAGCTTGGAATGCGTCTTTCAGAACATCACAGTTCTGTAACTCAGCCAACTCAAACTGATATGAAGGCTGGGCTTCATCAATGTCGGCAACAAAGGGGTTCTGAAAAAGACGGATTTCTTTTGCATGAACATGTAGTTCAGTGAATCACGCACCGAACTCCACCTTCAGCATTTCCAGTGCTTCCACGCACTTTTCAGCTTGGAACGGGACCACTGGGTTCTCTGTCGACAGGTTTTGGGTAGCAGGAAGATGGATAAAGTTGTGCTTTTTCACTTGTTCCAAGAGCAGCGCTAAGTTCACCTCAAATGCTTTTGTGTGAATACATGTCGCAAATGAGTTTCCCTTCGCCTTGTAGCTGCAAGTTAAGGCGGTTAAGTGTTTCTGTCACGTCTGTTAAAAATGCGAGGTGCCATTTCCATTCTGGGTTGATCAGCTCTGGGACCGTTTTGTCTTTTAAATGAAGAAATGCGTTAATTTCGGGTAGAAGCTCGTAAAAACGCCTCAAAACTCTGCCCCGTCTCAGCCATCGGACCTCTGTGTAGTACAGCACATCTCCGTGCATAGACTCCAGTTCAGACAGGAATTCTTGGAACTGCCTGTGTTTAAGTCCCTTTGCCCTGATGAAGTTTATGCACGACACCACAACCTTCATTACAGAATCCCACGTCAACTTTGCAGCACAGTGCTTGCTGGTGAATTAGGCAGTGGACTCGTAGCGGGGCGGTGAGACCCCTTTTTCAAACTCCCGGTTCATGCGTCCTATTAGACCGCGAGTTTCGCCCACCATGCTAGGAGCCCCGTCAGTCGTGATGCTAGCCAGCTTTGACCAGCCCAGGTCCAACTTCTCCATGGTTTGGCACACTGTCAAAAATATCCTCTCCCGTTGTGGTCCCTTTGAGACTTTGGAGGGCTGCCAGATCCTCGCATATCTCAAACTTTGCGCTAACTCCACGAATAAAAATGAGCAGTTGCGCTGTCTTGCACGTCCGTGCTTTCATCCAGTGCTAATGAAAAAAAGTCAAATTCTTTCGTCTTCTGCTGCAGCTGGGCATGTACATTACTCCCGATTTCTTCAACATGTCTGGTGATTGTACTCGCCAATAGACTTACGGCATTAAATGCATCTTTCTTCTCGGAACACACCTCCTCCACGACAGCATCCATATATTTCTTAACAAACTCTCCGTCAGTGAAAGGCTTACCGTTGCTTGCTATCAGTTTAGCAACCCGAAAGCTGGCCCAAACGGATGCCTGGTTCAGCTGAGCATGGCGTACAAATGTATTCTGCTGAGATAGTAGTCCACCTTTTAGCTTTGAGAGTTTGTCTGCTCGTATTTGGCCTTGCACGCTATCGTACTTGTCTTTGTGACGGGATTCATAGTGCCGGCGAAGATTGTATTCTTTGAATACCGCCTCTTGACAGATGAGACAATCAGCCTTTTCTTTGCATTGAACAAAAAAATAATCGTTTGTCCACTGCAGGTTAAATACCCTGCATTCTGAATCTATTTTTCTCTTAACTAACTTTTTCGCCATTATTCCGTTCTCAAACAGCTTCAGGTTGCACAGTTTTTATATGCTTGAATAGCATCGCAATAGCGATGGTCCCAGGGCTCCGCCCTCACCTGCGATCGTTCAGATGTCTCGCTAACACTGTGCTCGCGCATGCAACGGTGGACGTGCCCGCGTGTATCAAAGGGAAACACTCTCCCCGCGCGTGTCACCAAAGAAGCAATGCGAAGCCCCGCTTCACCCTGGATGATTTGTGGGCTCAGCAGGGGTGTAATGAACCAAACACAAGATTAAAACATCCCAGTCTTCAAAGCCAAATAGGAAAAAAATCCAATAGCATCTCTGGTATTGTTCAGAGGGCCGGTCGAAATGTGCCGGCGGGCCGTAGTTTGGTGACCCCTGCTAAAGATAGTTATTGTATTTTAACAGGGTTTAAATGACAAAAAATGCCTGCATTAATTTTTACTTCTAAATTCTTGGTATGGCTCTCAAGGAATTACAGACGCTCCACTACTTACGAACGAGTTAGGTTCCGAGCGATTGTTCATAAGTTGAATTTGTTCGTAAGTTGATTCAGTGCTATATTTTGTATTATAATTTATGTTTAAGGCCTATATAAGTATATTGAAGGTTTATATAAGTGCATTTGTATGTTTAATGCTTGTATAAGTAACCTGCATTGGTTTGTACTGAAAAAAACATTTAACGAACGATCGTCGAACGATTCAAGTTGTATGCCCGTGCAACGCTCACCATTTTCTCACCCGCATCAAGCTTCTTTATTATTGCCACTTTCGGTTCAAATGAAATGGCTTGCCGCTTCCTTGCACTACCACCCTCACTAGAAGCCTTTCGCTTTTCACCAACCATATTGAATAATGGATGCACGAGATATTTAATGATAAAAATGTTCACGCACTTACGCACTGCAACAAACTGGGCAGAGGAAGGTGGGTGCTGGGTGAGCTCTCACAGCGCCAGGCGTCGGTATTAGCGGCGGAAAGAAGCACTACAAGAAGTAGCCGAAAGAAGCCACGCTCACAGAACAAAGAAAGTTGTAAAAACATTAAAGTAAAAAGTATAAAGTACAAAGTAAAGTAAAGAGCAATGTATTAAGAAATATTAAAATGTAATTTAAAAAAAGATAGAAGGGCTGTAAAACACGAAAAACATAAGAATATACAGAGCTACTTTCACTGGCTTCCGCGTGACGGCACCATCTTGGGGAGAAAAAAAAAACCTATGCGCAGACATGTTCGTATGTACCGTTGTTCGTAACTCGAATGTTCGTAAGTAGGGGAGCGTCTGTACACTTAAACATATGAATTGTTGATGTCTCTCTTGGTCAAAAAGGTTTCCGGCCCCTGGTCCATAACATCTGTTATGTAATTGCCCTCTCAAGCAAATTCATTGTCATTTTTTGTTATTGAAGTAAATATTCTCAATTTACCGTGATATTTTTTGGGCCATATTGCTCAGACCTAGGTCGAGGGCATCGTAACCTGAGAATTTCCTGTATTTTGGCCCGATTTCTTTTTTTGGGTTGCATTGTGTTAGAATAATGATTCAAACCTTTTAAATCATTATTAGTAATATTTAATTAAAAAAGGAAGAACATCTTTCAACAAATTCTGCTTACAACTTCGAAGGAGATGCCTTGTGACGCCGTCTCAGTCCACAGTGCATTCTGACGAGCGGCATACTCTTCGGTCCATTTAGCGGCACATAACCAAAACATTCAAAGGTAATCTGATTTAAACAATTGCATACGCAAAAACAACTGTCTCAACTGTTTTGAACAATTGTATAAGCTCAACCGAATAACATCATGAAGGTTATAAAAACACTGTCACAACAATCTGTTTTTATCGGAACACCTGCGTAAGAATTTGCACAATAAGCAAAACAACGGCATTATTATTTGCACCAGTAAGCATAATAATTTCTTTATAAGGTAAACAAAGCAAAGCAGTTTAATGTAAACAAAGCAGTATTTTCAAATCTGCTGCTGGGTAAAAGGTTGAGGTGTATCTTCCAGTACTCAGTCCTCGGAGCAAGAACTCAGTGTATTGTTTTATGTCCTTGCGTACTTGTATCTCTCGCTGATCCCAGCTGTCCTGGAGAGCGACCTTGGCGTAAGCGTTTGTCTTCGTTGAAAGCGATCAACACATATATATATATTGTTTAATATAGTTACACATTTAGGATGAGCATTACTATTCCTAATAAGCAAATATATTGATTAATATAGTAAGCATGTATATTATAAGGCTTTATATTCATTGCAAACACATTTATAATAATGATTACCCCAACATTCCCCCCTATATTATAAATTTGCACATGATCCCCTTAATAAAACTTCCTTTCAGCTTTATTCCATTAATTCCAAATGAACATATAGTAACATCCCAGAATGAACCCAACACATTGTTCATCTCTGTGGCTGCATTTTTGTCTGTTCCTATCTGATTGTGTTTTGGTCTTTATGCTTTTCCTGATTTCTTCCGGTTATTTCTGTTTGTCCTGCAGGCATCTAACCCACTCTACAAGCAACCCGACTCGTCCAGTTTTGGCGAAACAGACTTGTTTAACAAGCCCTTTAATGGAAGGGTCCATTGATTCCTTGGCAAGTGGGAGCTTCGTTGAGAACGTGGAGGCCAATACAAACTGAAGTGAAGATAAAAGACTTGGTCCGAAGAGGATGCTTCAGTTTGTCACAGTAACTAGCAAGGAGTCAAAAGCTCCACCTAAGATAGGTGTAGATCACATTTATACTTTTTTTAAACACTAAAAGAAAAGGCTAAACTATGAATCCCAGCAACTTTTTCTGCATACAAGTCAATTTTTCAAAATGAAGGATAAAAGAACACTTTCACGCTTCATGCTTCTTATAAACTTTTTTTCTAGATAGCTAAAACGCCCTCTTTTTATAGGGTTAAACTACTTTTTGGTGCTTTTGCATACGCACGAGAGCCTAGTAATGCATCTTGAAGTGGTTTATGGCATGAGCGGGATGAAAAAAATCAGAACATACGCGTGTTCGGGCTTTTTTAAGTGCATGTGTTGTATGCATGCATTGTTCTGTTAATTTGTAACGTCACGTTAAAGCAGACTCTGCCACCATTAACACTAGTCACATTTAACAGGGCAGCTCAGTGTTCCTATGCCTTTTAACAAGTTAGTACACTCCAACACTTGTCTTTTAATTTCATCTGATGAGTAAAAATCAAACTTTTTTGTTGTATAGTAAATGTGGTATTCCATTATACTAATAAAGGGAAGGCATCCAAAAAAGTTGGGATTGAAACCATAGTAGATGTTAGTATACTAGCCATGTCCAATCTAAGGCTACGTTCGCACGACAACGATCTTTAGAGAAAATGCGAAAAAAGGGCATGTTTAAAGCGTGAGGTTTGACACCAAACCCCAATGACTGTTGCGGAATGGCCTCACATTCTAACAGTGATGGTGAAAACGGAGAGCAAAAATCCTACAATTCAATTCAATTTTGATCATGCACAGATACCACTAATCGTGCCTCCTTTCCTCCCTGCATCTGCCAAAATTTGGTCATGTCTTTTTGTATTTTATCAAATAAACTACGTCACCATTGAAAACTTAAATGTATGCAGAAATACTCAAACGATTAAGGCGGAAACACAATAATTAGTTTTGTCCTCGACATTTTGGAGACAATACTGCCATGCCGTTGACAGGCACATCCACTCGTACCTTACCCCAGCTCAGCTGCCTGGTGGCCGGCTCTCGATGCTCGCTTGATCTCGACTGTGGTGTGTAGTGTAGGGAGGCTAACATTAATCTCCCGGGAATTTCTCCCTTTCTCCACAATTACACTGGCAGAATTCCACATCCTCTCTTACTCTGAAAAGCAGATACTTTTTTTAATAAAATGACCACAGTTGAAAGCTGGGTGCGAGCGGTAGTACTCAAACTATGTCCAGCATGCGCATCCCCTTTAAAAGTGAGGGCTGGTGGATGGTGAATGAGTGGAGAGATAAGCATGGACGCAGCCCCGGGGAATTATTGTTTATTTTATTCAATAAATCCAATAGAGCCATCATTGACTCCTCTATTTTCTCCCATGAAGACGTGGGAATACATTAGTGTCAGTTTTAGAAGTTCGGGCTTGAATTTACACCGTTTGTTGGAAGGAGAGAAAGTTGGACGGGATGTTTGGAGACCCCGGTCGGTGCTCGTGCGAATGTGAAAGTGGAAGCATGCCAGCCAGGGACGACGACGACCACATTAGCTGTGGCTGCGAAATTTTGGGCCAAAATGAGAGCGGGTGTGCCAAGTTGGAGCTGCGTAAAAAGGAGGTGGAGTTTAACCCTGCTGTGAAGTTCTCCAGTAAACGAAGCTGGGAAGCATTTAAGGCACAATTTGAACTTTTGGCCGATTCCGTGCCGAACCTGCTAGGGCCTTGCAGTTTGCCCTATCACTAACGGATGACACAGCAGACTGCCTTCTGCTTCTCAACCGAGGAGACAGACTCAACTACAACACGCTGGTTGGTGCACTGCAGAAGCAGTTTGGGAACTTTGGCTTGAGAGACCATTCACTAAGAGTTTAAAGATCCTGAGCTGCAGTCAAATGAGCCACTACATTGTCTGCCTCACAAAGTTGCCAGGTTCTCAGTGCCCTATGAAGAGCAACGAGAGCAGTTGTGGTGAGTGTTGTGGGAAGTTAAGGACATTTTCCCTCTGCAAGAATGAGGTGAGTCTGACGTACCTAGTGAAGCATTACATCAACATCAGTGACGCGTGTCTAGTTAAAGTGCGGCCACGTAGTCTACCGATAGCCCTGCAGGAAGCCGCAGGCGGAGTTCTGTGACGTGCTTGAGGCAGGGAACATGGTCATGGTCTCTAGAAAAAACGGGCCCAGGCCACGGTTCTGTGTGGACTACAGGCCGCTGTATAAGGTGACCCGGAAAGACTGCTATCCTCTTCCAGGGGAGTCTGAGAATTTAGACCTTGTATTGGGATCTGCATGGTTCTAATCACTCCACCTGCGCGGTGGATCCTGGCAGATTCCACTCACGCATTCTGCACGACAAGAGGACACTGGCAGTTCAAGGTCCTGAGGTTTGGGCTTCGTAATGCGCCAGGAACATTTGGACTTGGTGCTTGTGGACATCCCCAGGCAGGAGTGCTTGGTCTATCTGGATGTCCATGGGAAGTCCTTCCAGGCTGCATTGGGTTACCTGAGACTGGTGTTGGGAAGGATCACAACAGCTGGACTAAAACTTCACCCGAAGAAATACAATTTCTTGCGGCGAGGTGGAATTCTTGGTGCACAGGTTGGATTACAGGGGCATCTGCAAATTGGACGACAAAATTTATGCAATGAAGGACTGGCCGGTAACAAAAAAATAGGTACAGCTCACAAGTTTCTTGGGACTGTCGTCATATTATCGGAGGTTCGGTAAGGGATTTTCCCACATTGGGGTGCCCTTTTTTCAGCTTCTGCAGAACAATCAACCCTTCACATGGGCAATAGATTGTCAGAATGCATTCGTCAAGCTCAAGAGGGCGCTCACCAATGCTCCTCTCCTCACCATTCCAGACCTAGCCCTGCCATTCATGCTGGACATGGACGTGAGCAATGTGGGCATGGGAGCTTGTCCTGTTGTAGTGTGGGCCGGACGGTGAAAGGGTGGTGGCCTATTTCAGCCGCATCTTCAATAAGCGTGAGAGACATTGTGTGGTAAGGCCTGAACTGTTGGCGGTTGTCCTGGCTGTTAAACACTTACGATATTACCTGTTTGGCTTGCTTTTTACCATTAGGTCGGACCAAACTGCACTGCAGTGGCTGATATCCCTCCGAGAACCTGAAGCTCAAGTGGCACGTTGGCTAGAGGTGCTTCAGGCATTCAATTTCGGCATGGTTCCATTGGGCTGGGGCTTAGCATTCTAACGATGATGCGCTCTTGATGAGGCCATGTGCTGTGGACGGCTGGAGTTACTGCGACTAGCGGGACGGGTAAGAGATCGATTTTTCTGGAGGGAGGTGCTGCTGATGGACCATCCTGCTGTACATTACACTCAATGGCTGTTGCAGAGTGAGCGGCCAAGCAGGAGGAGGACAACGAGCTCAAGCCGGTCCTTGAGTGGATTCTGTGTGGCTGTCACTGGAGATTTATGCGCCCAAATGGTAGAAAGGACCATCACTGGGATGGTCCTTGTAGAGTGCTAGAATGAGTTAGGTAGGTTCTTTAAAGGGTTGTGGTTCCCCATAAGGCATGGGTGGGGAAACTTTTCAGCCCGGGGGCCACATTGACTTTGAAAATTCGACAGACTGGCCAGGTCAACACAAGATACGGTACATAAAAAACTGCATTCGTTAACAGTACATATGAAACATAAACAGAAAAAAGTATTAACATACCTTTTAATGAGAACAGTGTTGTTGATTACACATTTTAGCCAGTGCATCAAAGTCTGGTGGTAATTCTGTTGTGGCAATTCTCAGAACAGAGCTGAGGTGTTCATCACTCATCTGGGATCTGAAGGGTGCTTTGTTGATGTCAGTGGTGTGCCGTCAGGGCCTTCAGGGCTTTCTCTGCTGGTCTAAAAAACATCAGAATCACAGAAAATTACATTTTGTCCATGAATAATTCCAAATTGTCTGTCAGCTTCCTTTCATTGCTTTCCCCCTGGTTGCACTGCTTCCCGGTGTGTTTTCATATTGAAGCATTTAACCAATCACATTTCAGCCATTATTTGTTGCCAGCGTCAGAAATCTGCCTCAAGGCCTTCACAATCAGTTCTGCAGGCTCTGCTGCATAAAGCAAGCGTCGATAAAATTGTTGCTTTAACCAATCAGATTTCGATTTGGTGACACCAAGGCCTTCCCGCAGGCGTAGAGATACGCCATCGCTTACACAAACTATGATTGCCTAGTGATAGAGTAGACGGGCCAAAGCCAGAGTGAGCGAGCCAGAGCTCGCAAACTCCACCCACAATGGCCGGAAAACAAATGGATTTGGTTGCAGATTTGCTGACATTTTCCAGACAGACTTTTCCAGAAAAAAAATGGACATCATTAAGAATGGGCGGTCAACTCCGAAGCTAGCAAGCCTGTTACAACCGGGAAAAGGGTTTGTCCGCCACTTTCAGTTCGCTAACTACGAGCGCTACCCCTCGCTCACGGGCTCCGAGGCACACCCGAGTAGAGTTACAGTTCAGCGAGCAAGTGCACAGGGAAACTGAGCGCCACAACGAAAAGGTAAAGAAAAATAGGGAAATCTTAAAAAGTTTGATAAACTGTCATTTTTTGGGGCAAGCAGGAACTTTCATTTCGGGGACACAATGAAAACACTGCATCGCCAAACAAAGGAATATATGTGGAAATTCTTTCTCTCATTGCTGAGAGAAACACAGATTTACATTACCACCTGTCCACTAATTAAGTGATTAGTGGCACGTCGGGCAAAATACAAAACGACCTGATCCCTGCTATTGTCAGATTTGTAAATGTGTAGCAGTGGGAAGTGAGCTGATGACATTGCAGGTCTTATCATTCAATTTTTGGTGGAAAATGAATGTCTGGGTAAAGTTGTGGCACAGTGTTATGACGGTCATGTCTTCTGGATTAAATGGGGTGAAGGCTAAAGTTAAGGAGAGAGCACCGTAAGCTTTATTCATACACTGCTATGCACATCGGCTCAATTTAGTACTGACTCAGGGGGCCTCAAAGCTTAAAGAATGCAAGATATTTTTTGCTCACCTTAATGGATTTGCTGCATTTTTTTTGCGATCACCTCGACGCACACAGCCGCTGGATGAAATCTGCTAGCGGTGTCTGCCTTGTGTAGCACCAACGTGGCAGTACACAGCTGTCAATACAGTATTTGAGAAGAGAGCTGCTCTAAAGGAACTGTTTCATTAAATCCTAAAGCATCATGATGAGTACGACGAGTAGTCTGTGCGGTGTGCTGATAGATTTAAAGCACGTCTGGATGATTTTGAATTTTGTTTTTTGCTTCACACATTTAATGGCATTTTTGAGCATTCAGACATGCTTTTTTCAGTACTACAGAACAACAAACTGGATGTACAATTTTATCTTGCAAGAGTAAAGGAGTTTTGTGACATAGTTGAAGGAGAGAGGAGCCGATATGAGGAAATCTACGAGGCCACCGAACGCAGTGCGGGTACTCCAAGCGCTCGAAGAGGTGAAGCGCACTACCACCAACTCCACGACAGGATTCTGGACAATATTATTTGCCAGACACGGACAAGATTTCAAGACCACAAAAGACTGATGTTTCTCTCCCTCGACCCGCAGAAGTTTCGAGAATACCAGAAAACTTCCCCACATGCAGCCTTCTCCAGCTTAACCCAGAACCACAGTACACTTTTCGATCTGCCTCGGCTAAGAACAGAACTGATTGTAATGTATGCCATGGATGATTTTGCAGGAAAATCTCCCACTGATCTACTTGACTTCCTTCAGCAGAAAAATCTGAGTCAGAGCATGGGGCGGCTGTACACATTAGTGTGTTTGGCAGTGACCATCCCCGTGTCCACTGCTTCTGTCGAACGGACATTTTCAGCCCTAAATAGAATAAAAACTTATGCCAGAAATACAACAGGACAGACTCAACGTTCAGCATTAGCTTTGATGGCGATAGAAAAGCACTTCTTGATGGACCTGAAACGCACAGGTAGGGTGGATTTTGTTGGTTGTTTGGTGAGTAAAATGTGTCTATTTTCCTAAATAATATTCTAATTTTTGAGGTTATTATTGATTCTTTTTTATGTGTCGCAGCTGTAGCTGCAGTAAAGGTTTTATAGCTATTAAATACTTATTGAGGGTTGGATTGATTCACACGTAGCACTACTGAAGGCCTAGTGTGAAATGCACGGCCCGCCACTGGTTGGTGTTCATTACACTAAAAGTCTGTTCACACACATTCAGAGCCAAATAACACCAGAATCCTCTGTGCCATCTTCTGGATGTTTTAAAATTTGACTCCACTTAATGAAGCATAAAACTCATCCAGTTTCAGGGAGTTGAACTTGTCCTTTAACACCAATCAGTACCAACTGAAACTCCTGTGGAACCGTTTCCAGGTCTTGTGAGAAGGGACATGACACCAGCTGAAGTGCCCTGTCAATTTTTCCAAAATCACAAAACCAATGGCAGAATTCCTCATGGAGGTCATCCTGTGATTTCTTGTATTTTTTCTACATGTTGCACGGCCTCTCTTAACGCACCCAGTGTGGGGAAGTGACTTGTGTGATATTTGCTTCGAAAATAAAACCAGCTTTGTTGCTCATGCACAAACTTTTTTTTCCCTTGTAGCTTCAAATTCAGCTTGTGTCAGTATGTCCACAGTAAAATCTAAATCACAAAGCCAAACTGTGTCATTCAGTGCAGGTAATTTGTCATTTGTATTCGCAAGTAACTCCCAAAAAAACAAAATAATCTCCTGTTTGAGCTCCAACACATGTTTACATACCTTTCCTAAACTTAACCAGGGGACATTTGAATGGTAAAGTAAGTCCGTCTGATCCCCGTCACTTTCTTCAAGAAAATTAATAAACTGACGATGGTGAAGTCCCCTCGCTCAAATAAAGTTAACCTGTTTCACAACTGGCTTCACCACGTGGTGAAGCTGCAACACGGATTTACACAGCGCTTCGTGGTGCATTATGCAGTGTAGAAAACTTATCTCCTGCTCAGGTTTGTCCTCTTTCACCCTGTCCTGAATTCTCTTGAGCATCCCGACGTTTTTTCCTGTCAGATTTGGTGACTGCCGACACGCTGTGAAATAGATCCTCTCCCCGTGTTCTTTCAAGGATTCCATATTCAAACTCCTCTTTTATCTCGAAATTCTTGTTAATCCCCCTGATAAAAACTAAAAGCTGAGCAGTGTCCTTTATATCATTGCTTTCGTCCATTGCCAAAGAATATAATGTAAATGACTCCACTTTTTGTGTAGCTTGCTAGATAAGTGTTCGTCACTTACTTCAATACTGACCTGAGGGATAGACAATTTTTTTCATTTTTTTTCTTTTTCTCAGGACATAAAATACTTCGTGTCTACCATGCACTCTTCAAGAAATTTCCCTTCGCAGAAAGGCTTGCTGGTTTTTGCTAGTTTGAATGCCAGTAAATAACTTGTCTTCGTGCTTGTTCCCTAGATGGAAGTTGCTTGAATGAAGATTTTTTGCTTAGCCTGCAAGATAGCAATCAACCTGTCAGCACCGGTAGCCGCACGTTGAAAGATTGCTGGCGTAATTAGAATGCTTGGTGAAAAAGTGACAGCTGATTATGTATTCTTTTAAAACCGCAACGGTTTCTTGGCAAATAACACATACATCTCTCGACCGGATTTCAGTAAAAAAGTATTAAGGCGTCCGTTCTTTGTTAAACACCTGGCACTAACTGTCGACTTTTCTTTCTAACCAGTAGAAAAGCGGTAATTGGAAATGGCTCTCAAGTCAGCATTTTGCAATTGGCCGTCATACATTTTGAAAAACAAAGTCGGTTGTATGGACAGGCCACGGGAATATAGTGGGGCAAATAAGTATTTAGTCAACCACCAATTGTGCAAGTTCTCCTACATGAAAAGATTAGCGAGGCCTGTAATTTTCAACATGGATAAACCTCAACCATGAGAGACGATGTGAAAAAAAATCACATTGTTTGATTTTTAAAGAATTTATTTCTAAATTAGAGTGGGAAAATAAGTATTTGGTCACCTACAAACAAGCAAGATTTCAGGCTGTCAAAGAGTCCTAACAAGGTCTCCACTCGTTACCTGTATTGATAGCATCTGTTTTAACTCATTATCGGTATAAAAGACACCTGTCCACTACCTCAGTCTCTCACACACCAAACTCCACTATCACCAAGAGAGAGCTGTCGAAGGACAGCAGAGACATACCGTAATTACTCGAATATAACACGCAGATTTTTGCTATATAATTAATTCCAATAGTTGGGGGTGCGTGTTATAATCAATAACAATTTTTTTTTTTTTTTTTTTTTTTTTTGTGTCTTGTTACATGGCCCTTAGCCTGGTGCTTTTTCTTGCCAAATAAATTGAATTGAAATTGAATTGAATAAAATAAATTACAAATTTTCGATCGAAAAAAGCATTGTCAAACTCACTTTGACGCACGGATTTTACGTCATCTCGTAGAGCCGACGCACGGATTTTACGTCATCTCGTGAAGCCGACGCACGGATTTTACGTCATCTCGTAAAGCCGAGACCACCACTGCCCCCCTCTAGCCTCGTACCCGTCTCAGTTCACCCTCTCTCAGTTCAGTGTTATAATCAATAACTAAAATAAATTACAAATTTTCGATCAAAAAAGCATTGTCAAACTCACTTTGACGCACGGATTTTACGTCATCTCGTAAAGCCAATCGGATGATGTGTTGTGGGAGGAAGAGGAAGTGGATGAAGGAAGCGTGGACGTTGATAGGATTCTCAACGAAGAGATGTATGAGAGGACAGACAAAGAGAGAGAGGAACTCTTCATTTGAAGGATTCTAATGAATAAATTTGTTTGAACAAAACAATCGTGAAACGAAGAAAAAAAGGTAAGATTTCTGATTTTCGTCAGCGGGAAATTTTAGGTGCGCAGTATATTCGAGTACTGCGTTTTTCCAGATTTTTTTGGCCCAAAATTACCTGCGTGTTATTTTCGAGTGCGCGTTATATTCGAGTAATTACGGTAATTGTAGACCTGCACCAAGCTGGGAAGACTGAACCTGCAATAGGTAAAACGCTTGGTGTAAAGAAATCAACTGTGGGAGCAATTATTAGAAAATGAAAGACATACAAGACCACTGATAATCTCCCTCGATCTGGGGCTCCGTGCAAGATCTCACCCGTGGCGTCAAAATGATAACAAGAACGGTGAGCAAAAACCCCAGTACCACACGGCAGGACCTAGTGAATGACCTATAGAGAGCTGGGACCACAGTAACAAAGGCTACTATCAGTAAAACAATGCACTGCCAGGGACTCAAATCCTGCACTGCCAGACGTGTCCCCCTGCTGAAGCCACTACACATCCAGGCCCGTCTGCGGTTCACTAGAAAGCATTTGGATGATCCAGAAGAGGACTGGGAGAATGTGTTATGGTCAGATTAAACCAAAATAGAATACTGAATTGCATCCGAAGAACACCATACCCACTGTGAAGCATGGGGGTGGAAACATGCTTTTGGGGCTGTTTTTCTGCAAAGGGACCAGGACGACTGATCTGTGTAAAGGAAGGAATGAATGGGTTCATGTATCGAGAGATTTTGAGTGAAAATCTTCCATCAGCAAGGACATTGAAGATGAGACGTAGCTGGGTCTTTCAGCATGACAATGATCCAAACACACAGCCAGGGCAACAAAGGAGTGGCTTCGTAAGAAGCATTTCAAGGTCCTGGAGTGGCCTAGCCAGATCTCAACCCCATAGATAATCTGTGGACGGAGTTGAAAGTTTGTGTTGCCCAATGACAGCCCCAAAACATCACTGCTCTAGAGGAGATCTGCATGGAGGAATGGGCCAAAATACCAGCAACAGTGTGTGAAAAGCTTGTGAAGAATTACAGAAAATGCTTGGCCTCCGTTATTGCCAACAAAGGGTACATAATAAAGTATTGAGATGAACTTTTGGTATTGACCAAATACTTATTTTCTACCATGATTTGCAAATAAATTCTTTAAAAATCAAACAATGTGATTTTCTGTTTTTTTTTCCACATTCTGTCTCATGGTTGAGGTTTACCCATGTTGACAATTACAGGCCTCTCTAATCTTTTCAAGTGGGATAACTTGCACAATTGGTGGTTGACGAAATACTTATTTGCCCCATTGTATCAGTCGATATTAATAATTATTACGAGAAGTATTACATCTTTTCTTTCAAAATTGAAACTTCAAACTTCAGTGAATAAGTAAATAATTATTGGCTGACTAAATACTTATTTGCCCCACTGTATGTTCAAGGAACTGTATGTATCTGCCGTGGTGTTGAAAAAGTACACTCCCCTACTGCATGCCGTGATTTACATTGTTTACATGAGGAATTGTGACTTCATTAGAATGGAGAGTATTGTTGTGTGACATTGATGTGTCACAGTGTAAACAGGCCCTAAAGATCAAGACTAGGGTGCAAGTCTAAAATTTTCTCTAAAATGCACCCAATCGGTCGGTACGTCTTGTCTGTGCACTAAACTCAATTTTTGTATGGCCCTGACCGCTTGCGTGACTGGTTTTTCTTGCCGGCACGCTACTTATTGCGATCAACCCAGCGGACATTCACCCTAAAAATAGCCTCCCCGCGCATTCCAAGCATTATGGTAAATCCATTCAAAACATCCCAGGGGAGTGGCAAGGCATTTGACTTAAGTGTGCTTGCAGCGCTTTTAACTCAAAAAGACTCTCCATACTTAAAGAAACAGCATATCAGAGCTATACAGAGAAAATGCCTGGCATGAATGACAGCATAATGCGGGTGTGAACGCTTGGAAAATGGACTGAAGCCATGGATCGAACACAATTTAACAGCTTTGTTAACGGTTTGCTAACAAATGGCCAACATTGTAGTTCGGGCAGGCAGCGTCGCACGAGTTACGTGACAATTTGGAATGAATTGTGAGAATCAAAGGCTTGGGAGTGATGCATGTAGTCTCAGTAGTCTGGAGCTGAACAATCAACAGTAGCAGAGTAGAACGCCTCGACTCCATTTCCGGCCTGGTAAGCGCCGACAGCTCTTCCATCTTATCCCATAATGAAATGGTTGGTCTGAAGCGTCGCTTCTTCTCCCGGCACTTTTGTCCAGCTCCGAATTTCCAGAGGAATTGAGGTGTTGCTCCTTCTGCTGCGTATTGTTCACAGCTACTCCCATGCGTATGAAAGCATAGGCATGGCTGAATGGTTCTTTAAAAAGAAGTAGCAGAAAGAAGCCAGAATAGCAGAACAAAGAAAGTTGTAAAAACATTAAAGTAAAAAGTACAAAGTAAAGTAAAAAGGAATGTATTAAGAAATATTAAAATGTAATAAAAAAAGATAGAAAGGTTGTAACTCAAACGAACGTTTCCCATAGAAATGAACTAAAAACAAATTAATTCGTTCCAACCCTCTGAAAAAACAGGATATTGGATTGGAAAAAAAAATTATTTGTTCTAATTCGCCATCTATTAACAAAGTAACAAATAACTAGTGGTTTAATATTACTAAACTGAGTTTAATTGTACTATATATATATACATACATACACACATACATGCATGCATGCATGCATGCGTACATACGTACATACGTATACACACGTATACACACGTATACACACGTATACATACATATACACACGTATACATACATATACACACGTATACATACATACATACATATACTTACATACATACATACATACAGTGGTACCTCGAGATACGAGCTCGTAACTCAAACGAACGTTTCACATAGAAATGAACTAAAAACAAAATAATTCATGCCAACCCTCTGAAAAAACATGATATTGGATTGGAAAAAAATGCATTTGTTCTAATTCGCCATCTATTAACAAAGTAATATATATATATATATATATATATATATATATATATATATATATAAATATATATATATATATATATATATATATATATATATATATATATATATATATATATATATATATTTTGACACACTCAAAAATAAGTTTAATCTAACCTAACACTAAACTTAATTCTAATTTTTTGTGACATTTTGATACCTTTCTTCCCCCAGGTTGGCTCTATTTGCCCCGCCTCAACCCTGACTGACTTTCAGATGTAATCTATCGAGGGTTGTTTGCTTTTGTATTCCCTTCAAAATAGTCCTAAAATGATGCACACAAATGTCCTCACAATACGATAACGCACGACCACTTGCCAATCAGAAGTAAAATATTAACCATTCGCTAACGAGAAACACTGAAAAAAATGTAACGCTCCGCCCAGTCTCCATCCTTCTTTCTTTCTTCCTTCTTTTCTATCGCCATCGAAGCTAATGCTGAAAGTCGAGCCTATCCTGTCGTATTTCAGGCATAGTCCATCTTGAAAATGGCTTGGATTGGATTGGATAACTTTATTCATCCCGTATTCGGGAAATTTTGTTGTCACAGTAGCAAGAGGGTGAGGATGCAGGAATAGGAAAGGCATTTTAGACATAAATAGATAGGTAAAAGTAAGTTAATAAATAAATACATGAATAAATATATAAATAAATAAGCGTGTTGCTTAGCACATATATACATACATACACATAAATATACATGCATGCATACGGTAGGTCTCAACACCATTTTTTTTGTTAAAGAGCCTGACAGCTGATGGGAGGAAGGATCTGCGGAAGCGCTCCTTCCTGCAATGAGGGTGCCGCAGTCTATTGCTAAAGGAGCTTCGGGGGGACTCCACAGACTCATGCAGGGGGTGGGAGGTGCTGTCCATGATGGACATCATCCTGGTCAGCATTCTCCGCTCTCCCACTTCCTCCACAGAGTCCAGAGGACAGCCCAGAACAGAGCTGGCCCTCCTGACTAGCTTATTCAGCCTGTTCCTGTCCCTCTCCGTGCTCCCGCATCCCCAACAGAGCACTGCATAAAACACTGTAGATGCCACCACAGTGTCGTAGAAAGTCCTCAGCAGTGTCCTGCACACTCCAAAGGAACGTAGACTCCTCAGTAGATAGAGGCGGCTGTGGCCCCTTTTGTACAGGGCATCTATGTTTGTGGACCAATCTAGTTTGTTGTTGAGGTGAACACCCAGGTACTTAAAATTCTCCACGATTTCAATGTCTGTACCCTGGATGTTCACCTGAGTGGTCTGTTGAGGATTCCTCCGAAAATCGATGACCATTTCCTTTGTCTTACTGGTGTTGATGTAGAGGTGGTTTTGCCTACACCAGTCAACAAAGGCTGTGATGACTCCCCTGTACTCCAGGTCGTTCCCGTCCGTCACTCGTCCGATAATAGCGGTGTCGTCAGAGAACTTCTGGAGGTGGCAGGTGTCTCTATTATGTTGGAAATCCGATGTGTAGAGGGAGAAGAGGAGTGAGGAGAGCACTGTGCCTTGTGGGGCCCCCGTGCTGCAAGCTACCACATCAGACATACAGTCCTGGAGTCTCACATATTGTGGTCTGTCAGTGTTGGGGTAATCATTATTATAAATGTGTTTGCAATGAATATAAAGCCTTATAATATACATGCTTACTATATTAATCAATATATTTGCTTATTAGGAATAGTAATGCTCATCCTAAATGTGTAACTATATTAAACAATATATATATGTGTTGATCGCTTTCAACGAAGACAAACGCTTACGCCAAGGTCGCTCTCCAGGACAGCTGGGTCCAGCGAGAGATACGAGTTCGCAAAGACATAAAACAATACACCGAGTCCTTGCTCCGAGGACTGAGTACTGGAAGATACACCTCAACCTTTTCCCCTGATGCGAGTTTGCAATGAAGATCGGTGAAGGACGCTTAAATTGTTGTTGGGTCAGCGGATGGCTATCAAGCATATTGTTTTAATTTGTGACGCTAGTTTGACGCTAGGTTTGCTTGATTATGGAATTGTTTTGTTTCTTGCTTACGCAAATGGAATCGATAACCTTGTAATTGTTTTGATTTGAAGCCTTAAATGGGCAGGACATAATGCCGCTCTTTAGAATAATCTTGGGTGGGGCGAGCTGCCGGATGTATTCTCTTCTTGCAAGAATTAAATGGGATGTGACTACAGATGCCTTTTTTATTGAAAGCTGAATTGGAAAAACCTAAGGATAAACCTACAATTGGATGAACCTAACATTTGGTCCTTCGAGCCTGTGGTCAAGATACCGAAGCAGAATCCAGGTCGCTCCCGTTCGATATCTGGAAAGACCGTGCACGGCGCTTAAATACCCTTTTCCGGGCTGGATAACTCGAAGGAGCGCCTGGGTTCTCGACGGTTTCGACGACTAACCCTCTGAAAGAGACATCTGAGGTCATATCTGGTAAGTCCATTTTTTTAAATGTGACTCGCGTCCAGGGGACTGCGACACGCGTCCAGGGGACTGCGTTAAAAACCCTGGGTATACTAGTCGCTGCCAGGTAAAAAGAGACAGAGCTGGAGTCTATAAAACTAGGGGCAGTACGGGGTGTCCTGTGCCGTGGTCCGGAAAGGTACAAATATAACTCTGACAGTATATCAAGCTAGGGTATACATTTGTGTTGCGTGTGTTACGTGTTGCGTGTGTTACGTATGTCCTTCCGCGGAAAAGAAATTTGCTAACTGAGTGCACGCGAGCTCCCTTCATTATGGGCAGCTCAAATATCAAAGAATGGGGATTTTGAAATTTGTTAAAAATCAAAGCGCTACAAGGGTTAAACACCTAAATTTATGGATAAACAAATATGGGTTTGCTGGCCAGCTTAAATATGCATGAAATATTAAAACCTGCGGGATAAAATACGCACTAAGCATAGAAGTAATCTATATATAATATGTGAAGGGAGACACAAGCGACACGGCTTGTTCCACAGACCTATGGTGGTGGTGGGGTCAAAACAAATTATACGACTCCTGCCAAAATGACAGCAGGACTTTGTGCCTTGGTCTCACTGCTATTACCAGTGTCTGTTTTTCCATCTACAGTAGAGGAGATACAATTGGCTGCACAGAAATCCGGTATGATGGCGGGCCCCTCGCGATGGCGTCGATCGGCATGGAGAGAGGGTGATCCGACATACATTGATGCGATTGGCATCCACGGGGCGTACCAGATGAGTATAAGTTGGCTAATCAGATCGCAGCAGGTTGGGAGTATATTTTTCTTTTAATTACTCCAAACAAAAATGTTGATTGGATAAATTACCTGCATTACAATGTCCAAAAACTTGGAAACTATACTGAACAGGGATTTGTGGCGATAAAGGAACAATTGGCACCCACCAGTCTTATGGCGTTCCAGGATCGCATAGCAGTTGATATGCTGCTTGCGGAGCAAGGGGGCGTGTGTGCAATGTTTGGAGATCAATGTTGCACCTTCATACCGAACAACACGTCACCCGGTGGGTCCCTCACCCAAGCCATTAGTGGCCTGCAGACCCTCAACCGCAATATGAAGGAGCATTCTGGAGTCAGAGAATCCGCCCTTGAAAGCTGGTGGCATAAGTCTTTTGGGAAGTATAAGAATTTGGCACAATCTGTTGCATTTTCCGTAGCCCTTTTTGCTACGATTTTGACATTATGTGGGTGTTGTATTATTCCCTGCTTAAGATCTTTGATGAGCCGACTTATGACCACTGCGATTGCCCCTACAAATTCTAAATTGCATGAATTGTATCCCCTACTAATGAAGCGTGCTGACGACAGCAGTGAATTTCAAGAGCATGGTAGTTCCGAGGATGAAAAATGATGGCGAAAATGATTTTGTTTTCTGCTTTCAGACCTGCCGAACGAGTAGGGCCTAAGCGGGTAAAATTAAAACAGCCAACGGAGATATCCCTCTCTTCTTGGATTTGCCATAAAATAAATAACGAACATATAATAAAAAAGGGGGGAATGTTGGGTTCATTCTGGGATGTTACTATATGTTCATTTGGAATTAATGGAATAAAGCTGAAAGGAAGTTTTATTAAGGGGATCATGTGCAAATTTATAATATAGGGGGGAATGTTGGGGTAATCATTATTATAAATGTGTTTGCAATTAATATAAAGCCTTATAATATACATGCTTACTATATTAATCAATATATTTGCTTATTAGGAATAGTAATGCTCATCCTAAATGTGTAACTATATTAAACAATATATATATGTGTTGATCGCTTTCAACGAAGACAAACGCTTACGCCAAGGTCGCTCTCCAGGACAGCTGGGTCCAGCGAGAGATACGAGTTCGCAAAGACATAAAACAATACACCGAGTCCTTGCTCCGAGGACTGAGTACTGGAAGATACACCTCAACCTTTTCCCCTGATGCGAGTTTGCAATGAAGATCGGTGAAGGACGCTTAAATTGTTGTTGGGTCAGCGGATGGCTATCAAGCATATTGTTTTAATTTGTGACGCTAGTTTGACGCTAGGTTTGCTTGATTATGGAATTGTTTTGTTTCTTGCTTACGCAAATGGAATCGATAACCTTGTAATTGTTTTGATTTGAAGCCTTAAATGGGCAGGACATAATGCCGCTCTTTAGAATAATCTTGGGTGGGGCGAGCTGCCGGATGTATTCTCTTCTTGCAAGAATTAAATGGGATGTGACTACAGATGCCTTTTTTATTGAAAGCTGAATTGGAAAAACCTAAGGATAAACCTACAATTGGATGAACCTAACATTTGGTCCTTCGAGCCTGTGGTCAAGATACCGAAGCAGAATCCAGGTCGCTCCCGTTCGATATCTGGAAAGACCGTGCACGGCGCTTAAATACCCTTTTCCGGGCTGGATAACTCGAAGGAGCGCCTGGGTTCTCGACGGTTTCGACGACTAACCCTCTGAAAGAGACATCTGAGGTCATATCTGGTAAGTCCATTTTTTTAAATGTGACTCGCGTCCAGGGGACTGCGACACGCGTCCAGGGGACTGCGTTAAAAACCCTGGGTATACTAGTCGCTGCCAGGTAAAAAGAGACAGAGCTGGAGTCTATAAAACTAGGGGCAGTACGGGGTGTCCTGTGCCGTGGTCCGGAAAGGTACAAATATAACTCTGACAGTATATCAAGCTAGGGTATACATTTGTGTTGCGTGTGTTACGTGTTGCGTGTGTTACGTATGTCCTTCCGCGGAAAAGAAATTTGCTAACTGAGTGCACGCGAGCTCCCTTCATTATGGGCAGCTCAAATATCAAAGAATGGGGATTTTGAAATTTGTTAAAAATCAAAGCGCTACAAGGGTTAAACACCTAAATTTATGGATAAACAAATATGGGTTTGCTGGCCAGCTTAAATATGCATGAAATATTAAAACCTGCGGGATAAAATACGCACTAAGCATAGAAGTAATCTATATATAATATGTGAAGGGAGACACAAGCGACACGGCTTGTTCCACAGACCTATGGTGGTGGTGGGGTCAAAACAAATTATACGACTCCTGCCAAAATGACAGCAGGACTTTGTGCCTTGGTCTCACTGCTATTACCAGTGTCTGTTTTTCCATCTACAGTAGAGGAGATACAATTGGCTGCACAGAAATCCGGTATGATGGCGGGCCCCTCGCGATGGCGTCGATCGGCATGGAGAGAGGGTGATCCGACATACATTGATGCGATTGGCATCCACGGGGCGTACCAGATGAGTATAAGTTGGCTAATCAGATCGCAGCAGGTTGGGAGTATATTTTTCTTTTAATTACTCCAAACAAAAATGTTGATTGGATAAATTACCTGCATTACAATGTCCAAAAACTTGGAAACTATACTGAACAGGGATTTGTGGCGATAAAGGAACAATTGGCACCCACCAGTCTTATGGCGTTCCAGGATCGCATAGCAGTTGATATGCTGCTTGCGGAGCAAGGGGGCGTGTGTGCAATGTTTGGAGATCAATGTTGCACCTTCATACCGAACAACACGTCACCCGGTGGGTCCCTCACCCAAGCCATTAGTGGCCTGCAGACCCTCAACCGCAATATGAAGGAGCATTCTGGAGTCAGAGAATCCGCCCTTGAAAGCTGGTGGCATAAGTCTTTTGGGAAGTATAAGAATTTGGCACAATCTGTTGCATTTTCCGTAGCCCTTTTTGCTACGATTTTGACATTATGTGGGTGTTGTATTATTCCCTGCTTAAGATCTTTGATGAGCCGACTTATGACCACTGCGATTGCCCCTACAAATTCTAAATTGCATGAATTGTATCCCCTACTAATGAAGCGTGCTGACGACAGCAGTGAATTTCAAGAGCATGGTAGTTCCGAGGATGAAAAATGATGGCGAAAATGATTTTGTTTTCTGCTTTCAGACCTGCCGAACGAGTAGGGCCTAAGCGGGTAAAATTAAAACAGCCAACGGAGATATCCCTCTCTTCTTGGATTTGCCATAAAATAAATAACGAACATATAATAAAAAAGGGGGGAATGTTGGGTTCATTCTGGGATGTTACTATATGTTCATTTGGAATTAATGGAATAAAGCTGAAAGGAAGTTTTATTAAGGGGATCATGTGCAAATTTATAATATAGGGGGGAATGTTGGGGTAATCATTATTATAAATGTGTTTGCAATTAATATAAAGCCTTATAATATACATGCTTACTATATTAATCAATATATTTGCTTATTAGGAATAGTAATGCTCATCCTAAATGTGTAACTATATTAAACAATATATATATGTGTTGATCGCTTTCAACGAAGACAAACGCTTACGCCAAGGTCGCTCTCCAGGACAGCTGGGTCCAGCGAGAGATACGAGTTCGCAAAGACATAAAACAATACACCGAGTCCTTGCTCCGAGGACTGAGTACTGGAAGATACACCTCAACCTTTTCCCCTGATGCGAGTTTGCAATGAAGATCGGTGAAGGACGCTTAAATTGTTGTTGGGTCAGCGGATGGCTATCAAGCATATTGTTTTAATTTGTGACGCTAGTTTGACGCTAGGTTTGCTTGATTATGGAATTGTTTTGTTTCTTGCTTACGCAAATGGAATCGATAACCTTGTAATTGTTTTGATTTGAAGCCTTAAATGGGCAGGACATAATGCCGCTCTTTAGAATAATCTTGGGTGGGGCGAGCTGCCGGATGTATTCTCTTCTTGCAAGAATTAAATGGGATGTGACTACAGATGCCTTTTTTATTGAAAGCTGAATTGGAAAAACCTAAGGATAAACCTACAATTGGATGAACCTAACAGTCAGTGAGGAAGTCGATGATCCATGCGGCTAGGTGGTTCCTTACTCCAGCCTCTTCCAGTTTCCCTCTCAGTAGGACTGGCTGAATGGTGTTGAACGCACTGGAGAGGTCAAAAAACATCATTCTCAGCGTGCTTCCCGTGTTCTCCAGGTGTGAAAGAGACCTGTGCATCAGGTAGGTGGTAGCATCTTCCACACCAATACCTGGACGATAGGCGAAATGCAGAGGGTCCAGCTCTGCATTCATCAGGGGGCTGAGGTGATTGAGGATGATTATCTCCAATGTCTTGATCAGGTGAGAGGTTAATGCTACCGGGCTGAAGTGGTTTGGCTCCCTGGGGTACGCAGTCTTAGGAACTGGGACCACACAGGAAGTTTTCCACAAGGTGGGGACCTTCTGCAGACTGAGGCTGAGGTTGAAAATATGCAGAATCACTATACCAAGCTGATCCGCACACTCTCTCAGTAGTCTGGAGCTGAGGCCATCTGGACCGGTAGCCTTCCTTGCCTCGTGCCTATCCTGTCGTATTTCAGGCATAGTCCGTCTTGAAAATGGCTTTAAATCAACACAACAATATATTTGCTTGTGCAGTTCGCTACAGATACACTTTGGTAGCTCTGGCTAATCACTAGCCAATCATAGTTGGTGAAAGCGATGACGTATCCCTACGTCTGCGACAAGGCAATGACGTATCCCTACGCCTGCAACAAGGCATTGTGGTGTTGCCAACTCGAAATCTGATTAGTTAAAGCAACAGTCTTATCGACGCTTGTTTAATGCAGCAGGGCCTGCAGAACTGATTGTGAAGGCCTTAAGGCAGATTTCTGACCCTGGCAACAAATAATGGCTGAAATGTGATTGGTTAAATTCTTCAATATGAAAACACACATCTGTAAGCAGTGCAACCAGGGGGGAAAGCAATGAAAGTAAGCTAACAGACAATTTGGAATTATTTAATAAGTATTGATGGACAAAATATAATATATGATCCAGATATTTCATAGCTCAGCAGAGAAGGCCTTAAAGGCCCTGACGGCCCGCCACTATATATATATATATATATATATATATATATATGTATATGTATATGTATATTGTCAAAGCTGGGTTGCCTCGACAATAATCGTCATACAGAGGAAGCAGCAAAACACGTGGTAGTTTTTAGCTCCAGGCCGAATGGAGGTTATCTGGACAGGAGGCCCCATCTCGATGGCTCTCAAAATGGTCGCCGCCCGCTCCTCTCTCTTTGTTCTTGGCTAGCCCCCTTGGCTAGCCCCCACCCTTCCTAAGAAGGGGTCAGCGGACGGACAGAGCCAAGCGTCCACTTCGAGGTCTCCCATCCAGATACGCCGTTCACTCGGTCGAGGATGGTATTTAATAGAAGTTAGGCGGGCACACAAAAGGGGTGGGTTATATACAAAGTGATGACAGGCCTCGGCCTGTAGGTGTCAGTAAAAATTCTATTCTAGTAACTAAATTCATAGAAGTGCAGAAAGGTGCAAGATTAAATATAAGAATACAGTTCATATTTCACATTTCCCCCTGTTGTAACTTGAAAGAATTTTCATTAAACATATCAATTTGTATCCCTCCCCTCCAGGTTCTAGAATACAAATATCATTGACAGTTACTCAACAGGGTATGGAAAATAACAAAATCACATGTCAAAGCAGAGGCGAGAAATGATGTAATCAGTGGTAAAAATTCCTCTACGTCCCTCTTAATGAGCGAACCCAATATTTAAATCAAGACAAACACATTTGCATAGAGGACTCGTCACACTTCGAAAGAATGCGATAATCTCCAGTATGGTCTGTCATGCGGTGATACTGTGTCACTATAACCTACTAGCGTGTGCTGGATTGTGTTTTGAATCATAACTTTCATACAGGGGATTACACACAGAAAATATACAGAACAGTAGCAAAAACCGCAAGGTTGCAATTTTAAACAGAATTGAGAATCATGACCCGGTTATTAACCACGACCACAATGATACACCTACGGCTGAATGATCCTGGGCCATGGTGTTGACTAGGGCCTTTATTTCAGCTACGGCACGAGTAATGTACTGGTTTCATCTGGGATGAAGGTGCAGCAGTGTTCTCCCATCATGGCACACACATCTCCATCTTTGGCTGTTATCAGATCCAGGACTA
The DNA here is from genome assembly GCF_051989625.1 of Stigmatopora argus. Taxonomy (NCBI): domain Eukaryota; kingdom Metazoa; phylum Chordata; class Actinopteri; order Syngnathiformes; family Syngnathidae; genus Stigmatopora; species Stigmatopora argus. The sequence continues at coordinate 1,757,633 of NC_135399.1, forward strand.
TTGGTCCTGCAACTTCCCTAAAGGCTTTTAAATCATCTGCTATACCCTGTAGGGCCTTGACAGTTTGGTTAATGAACACTCATGTAACAGCTCAATGTCTTTACACATGATTTTGTGGGGGGGGTGGACCACAACCTTTGGTCAACAGGAACATCATCGCCCCAGATTGAATCACGTGGTTTGAATTGCACTGATTTTGCACTGATTTTGATATCTTACTGTTATGTTCACTCCCCTTAAAAGGAATGCATCTTAGACCATCTGCACGACTGCAGATTTAAATGTGACGCCTCGACCCAGTGAATTCAGGATGTCAGGATCTGTGGAAATGGGTATACGGCTACACACATAACAACTTTCATTCGCAACAATCAGTTTTTTCTGGAACACCATGAAATTATACCACACGTCTTCTTCATAGTAGTTCTCCAGATTGTTCTTTCATCTTGCTGTTGAGGGATCGAAGACCCTCCAGGGCCTTGGTTAAACTCCCGTCAGCTGCTGTGTTGTTCGGGATGAACGTGCAATTTGGTCAGCGAGCTTATACTCATCTGGTACGCTGCGGGGAACCCCGATGTTGATGTAGGTTGGGTCCCCATCCAAGAGCGGACCGCTTGGCTCTGCCTTTCCAGTGATGAGGCAGGACGTTTCCTGCACTTGTTTTCCAACTCGAGTCTCTGTGGGCGGGGCGTTCAGATACGCCCAGGTTGTCACTGACAGTGCAGTCACTGACAGTCCAGTCACTGTGATGTGGGTGGCAACAGCTTTCACTGTGGCTTCTGTATAGAGGTGCAAAGTCTATGGGAGGTCAGGGTTAAGTGAGGGGTGCTCGTGGCTGGTGAGTAGACGTCAGATGAGTTTCTTCACGGACAAGGGTTTTGACACCGTCCGACTTAGTCCACTCAGAGTCACCTGTCTCGAACGACCTTGAATCGACCTTGGTGAATCGACTTTGACTTTTCAGTGATCTTTGCTGCTGTGGAGGTTGGTGAGTTGGGCCACGAATGGGTCTTCCCATCGTGGAGAGAACCAGGACTTCCTTTTATGACTCGGATCAGGATCCAGTCACCTGGCTTCACCACCTCCTGCAAGATAGACAAAAGGATCACGGCAGCTTACATGTTCTTTGGATAAGTTTCTCTCCTTCCTTAGTCTCTCGTCATGGTTCATCTTCCCATAGAGGAAGTTAGAATGGTCTTCCATGAACTATCTCAAAAAGGTGTTAATCCCGAGCTAGTTGGTACTATCTTCATATACGTTTTGGCCAGTGTTAGGCGTTCTGGCCATGGCTTGTTTATCTCCCCCATGGTTTTCTTAAGCCTTGGTTTTATCGTACCATTTGTTCACTCTACTTAGGTGTTTTGCCATGTTTTGCACTATGCTGTTTGCAAAATGAGCTCCATTGTCACTCCAGCTGATTCTGGAGATCCCATGTTCTTTACAGATCAATAAAATAACAAATTAAACAGTTCCTACAAAAATTTTAAAAGTAGGTATTTCGATGTCCATCATATCTTTTCCTCCCTTTTGAGACATTTATGGCTCAATTTTGGAATACATTTTTTGGTAGGCACGGTAGGCCTTTAGCTGTGTGCAGTTCGTCTGCTGACTGTTCTTGAGATCGGCTCAGTTTTGTTGTTGTGTATGCTGCTGTGTAGTGTTTGCGCTGCTGCTTTAGCTGCTGTGTTCTGTCGTTGTCTTTAACACGTGCTTAACATTTGCTTACGGCTATTTTGTTCGGCTTAATACCCCAATGAACAAAAATTGCAACAATCTTACTTATTCCATCACTATAGTTTGTGAAAATTTAAATGCCTTATCAGTCAAAATCAAAAATGCTAGCTGGTATTCTATTATGATCACTGCTTCCTTGTTAAGATCAAGAACCATATTTGTTTTTCCCTTTCCTCTAATTACACAAATTAACTAATCATACTTAAAACTAGGAAAAACACAAAAAGCAAACCAGGGTGCTTTCTCCCCAGGAAAACAGCTTTCCCGTTCTCTGTAACAGTAAAATTCACGTCAATTAATATCCAGAAACAAAATGCACACATTTATAATTCTGAATATAATTGAACCCACTAAATTGTAATCACCCCTTGTTTGTCAAGGTTAATATTTTAGCATAATTGTATCCTTTTAAGCAATTAAAACTCATTACTTATAAAATGCATACTAATCAAGTCCCAATTCATTTAACAATGTGTATCGCGTTGCATATTAAACTCAGTTGTTTGAAATTCAAAATATCCCAATCTAGTAGTCTTTTTATCAAATGTAACATTCAATTTTCTTTGGAGTTTGTCAATCATCTCCTATAAAACTTTCTTAATCAATATTTTTCAATAGTCAGGCATAAAATTAAAATCTAGTTACATTTCTATCCATTGTAGTTTCTCTTCTCTCTAATTGTTTACTTTAAAAATCTGTAAGAAGATCTAGTCTCAATTGTTTACTTTAACTATCTGTAAGAAGGTTTGGTCTCAATTGAAACGCTTTCACTTTTTTTATGGAGACAATAAAACCAATATAAAAAGTTCCTTATGGCTTACAGCATTGCTCCCCGAGCAATAATCTTTCCAATCAATATTTGAGTGCTTGCCATTTCGTCTGATTACGTCAAAAGTTTATCTTACCTGTCTCCTTCATACGTTTCAACTGAGAGAACCTTCTTACAGAGCACAAAATGGATCCCGCTATTTTCATGTCTGCATGTTGGTCAGGAACACGTGTGTTGAGCACCCAGGCTCCCGGGACCGCCGTTGGTCCAGTCTGTTTTCTGTTTGGAACCACAGTCTCCTCCTGCTAACCCAAATTCAGTGTGTCCCTTTAAAGTTTTTTTTTCTCTTTTATGCAGATAGCCAGATTAGCCTCATCCTCTAGTTCCAATCGTGTAGTGAATAATGGCGTTTGGTATGGTCTACTAAATAGGATGTCCATATTTTGTTGTCCGGTTGACCTCGTTATGTAGGCGCAATGATTTCCTAACGAAATATGGAACCTTTTTTCAATTCAGTCAATTATTCTGTTAACACAATTTGGATGCCATTATCACAATAAATCAATAGTACTTTGGAATTTCGTATCAAGCACTGTTTGTTTTTTGTTTTTCTCAGTGCTCCTAAATTTCGCATAGCAGATTTGTTTCTCCACTTCAAATTTCACATTTGGAGTACTGCTGCTTTTTCATTAAAAAATTCCTTGGACGAAATATTTTTCCATAATTTGGCGTTGCCATCCGTGAAACGGCTTATTGGCGAATTCTGAAATCGATTCCAATTTGCTAAATCATTTTCCACCTTGATACCTAACCGATTGATCATATCTCGGTGGTCGGCCAATCAAAAACACAAAAAGACAAACAAACAATCATTCACGCTCACTCATTTTCAGACATCCGTGGTCTGCAAATTTTTCCTTTTTTTTTATCACTGGTGAAGAGCGCCATCCCCAGTCCTGGGGCTTCTTGGCAGCTAACCACCTTTCGCTGTGTCATGGCAAGTCATTCTAAAAGGAAATAGGTCAATGTTGTTTGGTTGACATCAACTGTTTGATGCTAATGCAATTAATATTCTAATAGTCATTAATATGAACCACGCTAAAGCATACTTCACCTGTTCCGGGCAAAACAAGGAATGTCTTTCTGTGCACCGAAAAACATTTCATGCCTCTTCCTCCTAGGGAAATTATGCCTATCCTAAATTAATTATTTTATCTAAACTTGCCAGCTACAATTTACCTAATAATTTGGATCAATGCCATTTCTGCATTGTCTTCATGTTTGATATCATTAATAATTTGGATGATTCCTAATCCTTAAGTCTAAATCGCAAATCCCTCTCTATTTGCTAAGATAGCTAAATTGCACTTGTTGAATTGCTGTTCTGCTCCAAGCACTATGCTTATTTAATATAAGAGCCATTTTTTGTAGCTCACTCTTACCACAATTAAAATTTAGAGAAACTAACCTTCTACTTAGCAATTTCTTAATCATTTCCTAATGATAAATTTCAGTGTTTATTAGAGGACCCATAATTTGTCACTAATATGTTATATTGTCAATTTTCTGTCTCTGTCTTCTTTTCTTTCTATTACTCTCTCTGCTCATGTCTCCATCACTGCTCCTCCTTGCTCATCGTGTGGAATGTGAGATGTAACCTGAGATTTCTTGCATTCCAGTCCCCCAATCCCCCCCTCGTGCTCCTGGCCCCTGCGAGTGGAACCTGGCACGAGGAGTGGGCTGAGCAAAGGGGGAGGCACTGTTTCTCAACAGGCCTAATATATATATATATATATATATATATATATATATATTCCTGGGTTAGTGGAACGTGGGCTGGGGAAGAAAGGCAGTTTTAACTTCAGTTGGCTCGCCGCCATTTTTTCTCTTTGTCTGTGGGCTCGGCCATTTTTCCTCTCACATGTGGTCTGCTTTTCAACCCCCCCCACCATCCTGTCCCAATGCACCCTCTCTTAAATACTTATTTTTATCCGTCTAAGTATTCTTTTTCGCCGATTAAACTCCTATTTTTCGCGGCAATCGTACTGATATCGTTTATGAACGCGTCATAGCGTACTTATATATATATCTATATATCTATTCATATGAAGATTACTTGCATGCGTTTATAGTTTTATTCTATTTCTTTTTTTTTTCCTTTATATCGAGCTCTTTCATTATCTTGGCACTGTATAACAATATATTTCTTCTATATTTTTAACACAACCCTCGAAGTCCCTTGGGGGGGGAGGCGCTACCTCCCATTTGTCTGCTTTCCAGGCAGATAGGCCGACACACAGCCTTTTATCGTGCTGTATACTATTAAACATAATTCCGACACACAGAAAAATGTCTTTCCGACACACAGAAAGAAGAATCTCCGACACACAGAGAAGAGTATACGCAACTTTTCTTTTTAACGAATGAAGCATTTCCCATCCTCGAAGGGAAACGGGGACTTGGTGGGTTGGATTCTACAAATTAATTTTAAAAAGTGCCTTACCGTTTTTTGGTGCCTCCTCTGTACGAAAGGATAATTCGTAATCTGTTCCCGGGCCAGCAGGCCAGATCGCCCTCTCTCAAGGCCGGAGTAGCCGACGTCAAGTCATCCATCCTTCTGTCGATCTGCCGTGGCCGGAAAGCAGAGAAGAATCTCGGGTTTCAGGCACCAAAATGTCAAAGCTGGGTTGCCTCGACAATAATCTTCATACAGAGGAAGCAGCAAAACACGTGGTAGTTTTTAGCTCCCGGCCAAATGGAGGTTATCTGGACAGGAGGCCCCATCTTGATGGCTCTCAAAATGGTCGCCGCCCGCTCCTCTCTCTTTGTTCTTGGCTAGCCCCCTTGGCTAGCCCCCACCCTTCCTAAGAAGGGGTCAGCGGACGGACAGAGCCAAGCGTCCACTTCGAGGTCTCCCATCCAGATACGCCGTTCACTCGGTCGAGGATGGTATTTAATAGAAGTTAGGCGGGCACACAAAAGGGGTGGGTTATATACAAAGTGATGACAGGCCTCGGCCTGTAGGTGTCAGTAAAAATTCTATTCTAGTAACTAAATTCATAGAAGTGCAGAAAGGTGCAAGATTAAATATAAGAATACAGTTCATATTTCACATATATATATATATATATGTATGTATATGTGTGTGTTTGTGTGCGTGTGTGTATATGTGTGTGTTTGTGTGCGTGTGTGTATATGTGTGTGTGTATGTGTGTATGTGTGAATGTGTGTGTGAGTGTAGTGGCGGGCCGTCAGGGCCTTCAAGGCCTTCTCTGCTGGCCTAAGAAATATCTGAATCATATTATATTTTGTCCATCAATACTTATTATTCCAAATGGTCTGTTAGCTTCCTTTCATTGCTTTTCCCCCTGGTTGCACTGCTTCCAGATGTGTTTTCATATTGAGGCATTTAACCAATCACATTTCAGCCATTATTTGTTGCCAGATCAGATCTGCCTCAAAGCCTTCACAATCCGTTCTGCGGGGTCTGCTGCATTAAACAAGACTGTTGCTTTTAACCAATCAGATTTTGAGTTGGCAACCCCACAATGATTTTTCATAGGCGTTAGCATTTTGCTGGCTGGGATACGTCATTGCTTTCACCAACTATGATTGGCTAGTAGGTGGGCCAAAGCCCGGATGTGGAGGCAGCCAGAGATCGCAAACTCCACCCATAATGGCTGACAGATTTGGTTGCAGATTTTTTCACAAAGCTATTTTCCAGAAAAAAATGGACATTAAGGAAGGGCGGTCAACTCCGAAGCTAGCAAGCCTGTTACAGCCGGGAAAATGGTGTGTGCGCCACTTTCATTGTGCTAACTTAGCTGCACAAGCAAATATATTGTTGTGTTTATTTAAAGCCATTTTCAAGACGGACTATGCCGGAAATATGACAGGACAGGCTCGACTTTCATCATTAGCTTCGATGGCGATAGAAAGGAGGATGGATATTGTGTACAGTTAAAAAGATTTTTTGGTGTGTATAATATGGCTATACAGACGCTCCCCTACTTACGAACATTCAACTTACGAACAACGGTACATACGAACATGTCTGCAAATTGCGTTTAAGTCCAAAAATGTTCGCAAGTCCAATTTTGTATTTCGCGCCTTTTTCGGAGTAGTACTTCTTTCCGCCGCTAATACCGACGCCTGGCGCTGTGAGAGCTCAGCTCACCCAGCATCTACCTTCTTCTTCGTTGCAATGCGGAAGTGCGTGAATGTATCTCCAGTGTGCAAAGAACCTTTTTCATTTGTATCATTAAATATCTCATGCATCCAATATTGAATATGGTTGGTAAAAAGCTAAAGGCTTCTATTGAGGGAGTTGCAAGGAAGAGGCAAGCCATTTCATTTGAAACGAGTGGCAATAATAACGAAGCTTGATGCGCGTTTCACGGGCATTGAATCGTTCGACCGTCAGTACCATTTATAAACCGAAAGATCGAGCAGCAGGACCCAAATATTGAACGTTGCACAAAGTTTGCAAATCAATTGAATGATGCCATACAGTGCTACTGCATCATTTATGATGAAAAAAAGAAGAAAACTGTGCAATCGTCATTAGGTCGCTTCTTTTGGCCAGTTTCTAATACATCAATCTCTCTCTCTCTCTACAGTACTGTACATATTCTCTCCATTTTATTAAATGTTTTTTTTCAGTACAAACCAATGCGTGTTACTTATACAAGCCTTAAACATACAAATGCACTTATATAAACCTTCAATATACTTATATCGGCCTTAAACATAAATTATAATACAAAATATAGCACTGAATCAACTTACAAACAAATTCAACTTATGAACAATCGCTCGGAACCAATTGCGTTCGTAAGTAGGGGAGCGTCTGTATTCCTAAATAATATTTCAATTGTGGGCCAAGTTCTGATATCTGAAAAGCTCCAGTGTTTTTCTTTAAGCTCCAGTGTTTGTATTTAATCACTAAATGCTGCTAGGATGTGGATTTTACCCCAGTTTAATTTTTGCCGTTTCACCATTGACGTCCATCGCTGTCTTTTCCCGATTAAATCACCCCATGGCCTGGTTGTAATGTCTCAAAAGCTCCAGTATTTGTATTCAATCAATATATGCTGCTAGGAAGTGGATTTTACCTAATTTTAGTGCATTTTTTGTCATTTCACGTATGGACGTATCGACGTTCATCGCTGTCTTTTTACCGGGGAAATGATACTCCGAGCCCGGTTCTGAAAAGCTAAAAAGCTCCAGTATTTGTATTTAATCAATAAATGCTGTTTTCGGCTGGATTTTACCCCATTTTCGGGCAATGTTTGCCCGTATGCCATTGACGTTCATCGCTGTCTTTTCCCGGGAAAATCGCCCCCCTGGCCTGGTTTTAATGTCTGAAAAGCTCCAGTATTTGTATTTTATCATGAACTGCTGCTAGGAAGTGGATTTTACCCCATTTTTGTGCATTGATTTATTGATTATTTTTTATGCGTCGCAGATCTAGCTGCAGTAGAGGTTTTATAGCCATTAAATAGTTTTTGAGGGTTGGATTGATACGTTGAAGGCGCTACGAGAAAATGCACCGACTGCCACTGTATGTATGTGTATGTATGTATGTGTATGCATGTATCTATGTATTAGTATGTATGTATGTATATGTATTAGTATGTATGTGTGTGTATGTATTAGTATGTATGTGTATGTATGTATGTGTATGTATGTATGTGTATGCATGTGTATGTATATGTATGTGTATGTATGTATATGTATGTATATGTATGTGTATGTATGTGTATGTATATGTATGTGTGTATGTATGTGTAAGTATGTATGTGTAAGTATGTGTGTGTAAGTATGTATGTGTATGTTTGTATGTGTATGTATGTATGTAGATGTATGTATGTAAATGTATGTATGTGTATGTATGTGTATGTGTATGTATGTGTATGTATGTGTAAGTATGTGTGTATGTATGTATGTAGATGTATGTATGTAAATGTATGTATGTATATGTATGTGTAAGATATGCTGACTCACTATTTGCAATTGCTTGTTAGTATTGCATCAGTTTGGTGTGAGTAAAGAAAGATGTTAAGTCTTGTTAAGACATCAGCTCTACAGTTGTTTGGGCGTATCAGCCCACACCCTGTTTCTGTTATCTTCTCTGTGCAGCATCATGTTTTCACTATAAATAGATGCACAAACTGTTTGTTCGGAGAGAGTCGCGGCGAATAGGCTGTGCGTTCGCAGCCGTTCGACTTCTCCCCATCCTGTAGTCTGGTAATAAACTTATCTCCTTGAAATTGTTCTCCCTCTTTCTTAACCTGCTCCTGAAGTTGTTTTACAGATCTGTCATATTTGGTGCCAATACCCCGGACCCAACACGCCAACAATTGCCAGAGCAGCGACGGAGCACGACGAAGGGCAAATTAAGACTGTCGACAGCATCCTCCATTCCTCCATTGAAAGGGTAAACCCGACGCCTGTTCCCTCGCCGCTCCGGTGATCTGGTGACGGGTTCCCCGAACTAGGGCAGGTTCGGAACGAGAAAGATCGTGAGTTCACCCTTTGATTTCTGTCTCCGTGAAGTGTGATAATTTGAATGAGTATTATCACTGCGGTAGTGTTGAATGTTCGAGTGCTAGACCGACGTAGGTAGAACATGAATGTTTGTGGCCTGGACCGACGTAGGTAGAACATGAATGTTCGAGGTCTGGACCGACGTAGGTAGAACGTAACTGTTCGAGGTCTGGGCCGACGTAGGTAGTACATGTATGTTTGTTGTCTAGACCGACGTAGGTAGAACATGAATAGAGTCCGGGACTCCGCTAAGAGATAAAGTCAGGGACTTGTGGTCTTGGTGTGTTCAGAAATATTGGTTGAATCACGAAGTATTGAGATCAATTTGATAAATTTAGAATAGAATTGTTGTTTAAACTATTAAGTAAGTGATTAATATGGGTCGGAAAGCGGCAAGGGAGATGGGTTTGTTGCCAGACTGCAGAATGGAGATCGGAGGGTTGCCAGATGTGGAGTATGTGCGGATGCGTAGTGTGGAGGGTTGCCTGTGTCTGCCGCGATGGGTGGAGAGGCATGGTTTCTGTCCCAATTTGAAGGATGTGGAAGGTTTGATGAACGTAGTAAATATTTTTGGTAAGTAAATAGAAAAGATTTTGGTAAGTGAATAGAAGAGTTTTGTAAGTGAATAGAAAAGAGTTTTGTAAGTGAATTGAAAAGAGTTTTGTAAGCATGAAGAAAAGATTATTGCAACTAGAAGTGGAACGCCCCCCCGAATATGAAGTCTCTTCCCCGTACGTTGCCGACAGAATTGTGATAACAGTGAGCTACAGAAAATGGCTCTTATCTTAAGTAAACACGTCTCTTGGGTGGGGGTTAGACAAGTCAGTTGCAGGAGCAACTCAGCCAGTGATTTTATCTACCCTTGAGTGTGTTAGCAATATAGGGGTGATTTGCAAATTAGACCTTAAGTATTAAGAATTACAGTGGTACCTCGAGATACGAGCTTAATCCGTTCCGGAACTGAGCTCATGTGACGAGATTCTCGTAACTCGAGCGGACGTTTTCCATTGAAATGAATGGAAAACAAATTAATTTGTTCCAGCCCTCTGAAAAAACACCAAAAACAGGATTTTGGATTGGAAAAAATGTTTTATTTCTTCTAATTCGCCATCTATTAACAAAGTAACACAACTAGTGGTTTAATAGTAATAAAATGTGTTTAATCTAACTAAAATTGGGCAGATTTCGCCGACGGGAGACAGAGACGTTTGGGGGTGTGGGGGGTGGGGTTCGTTTTATTTCCACGACAACGCACTCGTAAACGGAACAAACAAATTTATATTAACTTGGATTAATATATACAGACACTCAAACATACGTTGTGCGTTTCCTGGTCTTAGGAGAAACTCGTCTGAATTAATCGTTCCGTGCTCGTAGATATTGTTATACACGAAAGATATGCAAAAAAGACCTGGCTTGGTCGCATCACGAAATTTTGATCGCATGACGGGCGAATTATTCGATCGAAATTTCCGCCGTAAGACGAGAATTTTGTATGACGAGGTACCACTGTATTTGGTTGTTAATGATATCAAACATGAAAAAAACAATGCAGAAATGGCATTCATCCAAATTATTAAGTAAATTGTACCTGGCTGGTTTAGATAAAATAATTGATTTAGGATAGGCATGATTTCCCTAGGACAGAAGAGGCATGGAGTGTTTTTCGGTGCACAGGAAACATTCCTTGTTTTGCCCTGAGCAGGTGAAATATGCTTTGGCGTGGGTCATATTAATGAGTATTAGAATATTAATGATATACCGATTGCATAAGCATCGAACAATTGATGTCAACCAAATGACGTTGACATATTTCCTTTGGGAATGATTATTGCTAATAGGACAGCAAAAGGTGGTTAGCTGCCAAGAAGCCCCAGACTGGTGGATGGCACTCTCCACTAGTGATGACAAAAATTGCAGACCACTGATGTCTGATTATGAGTGTGAGCGTGAATGGTTGTTTGTCTTTTTGTGTTTTTGATTGGCCGACCACCGAGATATAATTAATCGGTTAGATATCAAGGTGGAAAAGGATTTAGAAAAAAGCAGCAGTACTCCAAACGTGAAACTTGTAGTGGAGAAACAAATCTGCTATGCGAAATTTAGGAGCACTGAGAAAAACAAAGACATTGCATGATGCAAAATTCCAAAGTACTATGGATTTATAGTGATAATGGCATCCAAATTGTGTTAACAGAATAATTGACTGAATTGACAAAAGGTTCCATATTTTGTTACAAATATGGACATCCTATTTAGTAGACCATACCAAACGCCATTATTCACTACACGATTGGAACTAGAGGATGAGACTAATCTGGCTATCTGCATAAAAGGAAAACTTTAAAGAAACACATTGAATTTGGGTTGGCAGAGGGAGACTGTGCTTCTCAACAGGAAACATGGACGAGCAACCCAAAATGAGAACGTCCGTACAAGTGTTGCTGACCAGCACACAGACATGAAAATAGCGGGATCCATCTTGTGCACTGTAAGAAGGTTCTCTCAGTTGAAAAGTATGAGGAGACAGGTAATATAAACTTTTTGACGTGATCAGACGTAATGGCAAGCACTCCAATATTGATTGGAAAGATTATTGCTCGGGGAAGCAATGCCATAAACCATAAGGAACTTTTTATATTGGTTTTATTGCCTCCATAAAAAAGGGAGAAAGCGTTTCAATTGAGACTAAACCTTCTTACAGATAGTTAAAGTAAACAATTAAAGAGAAAAGAGAAACTACAATGGATAGAAATGTAACTAGATTGTAATTTTATGCCTGACTATTGAAAAATATTGATTAGGAAAGTTTTGTAGGTGGTGATTGACAAACTCCAAAGACAATGGAATGTTACATTTGATAAAAAGACTACTAGGTTGGGATATTTTGAATTTCAAACAACTGAGTTTAATATGCAATGCTATACACATTATTGAAGGAATTGGGACTTGATTAGTATGCATTTTATAAGTAATGAGTTTGAAATTCTCTAAAGGACACAATTATGCTAAAAATATTAACCCTGACAAACAAGGGGTGATTACAATTTAGTGGGTTCAATTCTATTCAGAATTATAAATGTGTGCATTTTGTTTCTGGATATTATATTGATGTGAATGTAACTGTTGCAGAGAACGGGAAAGCTGTTTTCCTGAGGAGAAAGCAGCCTGGTTTGCTTTTTGTATTTTTCCTATTTTTAGTATGATTAGTTAATTTGTGTAATTGCAGGAAAGGAAAAAACAAATATGGTTTTTGATCTTAACAAGGAAGCAGTGATCATAATAGAATACCAGCTAGCATATTTGATTTTGACTGATAAGGCATTTAAATGTTCACAAACTATAGTGATGGAATAAGTAAGATTGTTGCGATTTTTGTTCATTGAGGTATTTAAGCCCAACCAAATAGCTGTAAGCAAATGTTAAGCAAATGTGAAGCACGCGTTGAAGACAACGACAGAACACAGCAGCTAAATCAGCAGCGCAAACACTTGCTGCACAGTATGCACAGCAACAAGGGCTGAGCCAATCTCAAGAACAGTCTGCAGACAAACTGTACACAGCTAAAGGCCTACCGTGCCTACCGAAAATTTATTCCAAAATTGAGCCATGAATCTCTCAAGAGAAGGGATAGTATAGCCCCAGAGGTCTCCAAACCTACTTTAAAAAAATTGCAGAAACTGTCTCACCTGCTGTAGACACAACTCTCAAGGCAAAGAATGACCCAAGCGCGGAACAAGG
>NC_135399.1:1775425-1862925 GCF_051989625.1 Stigmatopora argus
TCCGGTATAGTCCGTTTTGAAAATAGCTTTAAATCAACACAACAATATACTATTTGCTTGTGGAGCTAAGTTATCGCGCTGAAAGTGCCGCACACACCATTTTCCCGGCTGTAACAGGCTTGCTAGCTTCGGAGTTGACCACCCTTTCTTAATGATGTCCATTTTTTTCTGGAAAAGTCCATCTGGAAAATAGCTTTGTGAGCAAACAGAATCCATTTGTTTTTGCTTCTGTCGGCCATTGTGGGTGGAGTTTGCGATCTCGGCTGCCTCGGGTACTGCTCTGGCCCACCTACTAGCCAATCATAGTTTGTGAAAGCAATGACATGTCCCAGCCAGCAAAATGCTAACGCCTATGAAAAATCATTGTGGGGTGTCCAACTCGAAATCTGATTGGTTAAAAGCAACAGTCTAGTTTAATGCAGCAGAGCCCGCAAGAACTGATTGTGAAGGCTTTGAGGCAGATCTGATCTGGCAACAAATAATGGCTGAAATGTGATTGGTTAAATGCTTCAATATGAAAACACACGTCTGGAAGCAGTGCAACCAGGAGGAAAAGCAATGAAAGGAAGCTCACAGACCATTTGGAATAATAAGTATTGATGGACAAAATATAATATGATTCAGATATTTCTTAGGCCAGCAGAGAAGGCCTTGAAGGCCCTGACGGCCCACCACTGATATATATATATATATATATATTTATATATATATATATTTATTTATTTATATATACAGTGGTACCTCGACATACGATCGTAATCCGTTCCGAGACTGAGATCGTATGACGAGATTCTCGTAACTCGAGCGGACGTTTCCCATTGAAATGAATGGAAAACAAATTAATTCGTTCCAACTCTCTGAAAAAACACTATTGGATTGGAAAAAATGTTTTATTTCTTCAAATTCGCCATCTATTAACAAAGTAACACATAACTAGTGGTTTAATATTAATAAAATGTGTTTAATCTAACTAAAATTGGGCAGATTTCGCCGACGGGAGACAGAGACGTTTGGGGGCGTGGAGTGGTGGGGTTTCCTTTTTTTTTTCCCACGACAACGCACTCGTAAACGGAACAAACAAATTTAAATTAATTTGGATTAATATATACAGACACTCAAAAATACGTTCAATGTAACTTTACACAAAACTGAATTCTAATTTTGTTGTAATCTTTTGACCGGCTTGCAACTCCCTGATTGAAATGGTTCTGGTTGCAACCGCTTTGAACGGCGCCTATGAGAGAGAGAGTTGCGACCAGAAATATTACAAAGAGTCTTGTAAACTGGGTGTGTATATGTGACATGCTAAAGTGTTTAATTTATTATTTTATTAAACAAATAAAAGTCTTAGTATACTTTTAGCCCGCGACGACGCCAGACAGCTTGCTGAACAGACACATCGAGACTATTAGTATATTAATTGTAATTTCTTGTAAACTGTGGGTGTGTATGTGTGACATGCTAAAGTGTTTAATTTATTATTTTATTAAACAAATAAAAGTGGGGATGTTTGGATTGGATGTATATCGATATTCGATTATTGTTGCATTGATCCAAGGGAGATTTCAGCTTGAACCACACAGAACCATGGGGGATTTTCTTAATACCAGTAAAGCTGCATTCAGGAAGCAACTAGTAAGTAAAACATATAGCGTCCAACGACGAAGTGCCCGCCGACAAAATGTCCGGGTACCTACGAAGTTAAGAAATGTCCGGGTACCTACAAAGGTACGAAATGTCCGGGTACCTATATAGGTAAACAATTTCCTACGATGTACATTTCTAAGCAACCACAAAGAGTAAGTAAAGCAGTGAACGCAGCAACAGAAATGAAGACGCTGCCCACCAAACCTTTCCAGGCACCAAAATGATTCATCCATTGTTCCCAGATTGAGGCGCCCACATCTCAATGGTCTGCCATCTTATTAGTCAGAGTACGGGTCGAGCACCCATACACACGAGACAATCATCTTGGGTTTCGCTGGCAGCTTGCTCTGCCATTAACAGCCAATTGTTAGATACTGCTGTACTACCTGTAGTCATTCTAAACCAATCGTCCACTGATGGTTCACCATGGATTATACAGAGTTCACTCAATTTAGGGGATACGATTGACGGAGTCACTTTGCCAGCTTTCGCCTTAGTACTGGGTTTTCTACACATCCCCACTGGCCAGCATGGATCGGTATCCAAGGGCCACACACAGGGTCAGGAAGCTACAGTTTGTGGACGATGAAGTCCAGTCACCCTCCCTCCACAGAGGTAAGATGCCTTCCGTCTCATTTATCCTGAAATGCAAACCAGAACCATCAATAGAAAAATTTGCTATTTTAGCTATTTTTGACCAGCCATAGGTACCAGGTGACCAGTGGGTTGACTGATCCATCACTACATTGTGTGCCCAATTACCCCCGAGTCCTGGTACGGCCTAGCATCCATATACCATTTGTAGTTGTTTCCCCAATCCGAACCTCTTCCATTATTTGTCGAGTATAACTCTGCGTATGGAACAAACATGCGAATTTCGAACGTGCCGTTGTAACAAAACCATAGCCTATTGTCATTTATTCCCCTTGGATGCGTTTGATCTGTCTGGTACTGTACCTGACCCTGGGTGCAAGGATCATAGCTGGCCAGCGAAGGTATTACCATAGAACCTCATACCCTACTGAGGTTGAATGTCTTTTAAATCGCTTGTGTACCAGTGGTGTCCCATTCGTTGGAGATTGCGGTGTCATTGGAGTCACATCCGTCTGATTGGAAATCGCCCAACAGGAGTATGACATACACGTGGGGCGCTCCTTCAAAAAATAACAAGAGAAAAATTAAAACAATAATCAAGAAGCAAAAACATCCTGTTCCCTCTCTTGGCCTGGGATAAGCCCAGTCCAGACCAGGAACTAGGTGTCATGTTTAGATGTATGTGTCCTGTCCCCGGGAGAATCAAAGGCTGCCTTTGGAGGACCCTGTGGTGGAGTGTGTGGTCGTGGGTTAGGTGGATGAATGGGTCTAATTTGAGAATAATTAAACCACTTCTGTCCCTTATGTTGAAAATGAACCACCTTTGATATACAAGCAATCTTTTTGAAGGGACCTGTCCACCTGGGCTCTGACCACTTCTGTGATAGAACCTTGAGAAGAACGTGGGTTGAGACTGTGGGTTCCTCCTGTGGGTGATCATGTGCAGCTGCAGCAGCCTCCTCTACCTGTGAAGAAATACTAGATACAAGAGAATGGAATTGAGACCAACATGCTGCATGCGAGAGATCGGGTAAGGGAACCTCTTCATATGGGGTGAGTGAGGAACTGGGACCGGGCATCAGCCGGCCTGTAAGTAATTCAAATGGGGCAAAATTTGTGGTTTTGTTGATGGTTTGACGAATAGAGAGTAAAGCCAATGGGAGGGCTTGAAGCCAAGACATTTTGGTGCCGTACATTATTTTTGCCAATTTCTCTTTCAATGTACGGTTCATTTGTTTGACTTTACCTTGGCTTTGTGGGTGGTAAACACAACCAAAACGATGTTTAAGGCCTAACATGCTTTCGACCTTTTGTAGGGCCTTATTGTTAAAGTGAGTACCATCATCCGATTGAATGGGTGCAGGAAAACCATGTGAAGGAATATAATGAGTCACCAAAGCCTTAATGACTGCTGCCGTCTTCTTCTTCTTCTTCTTTTTCACCTCAGGCGCCTGAGCATTACCCTCAGCAGCGCTAGAGCTGCCACTGGAACACGGGTAAGTTCATCCAGGGAGTTGCCCAAGCCGCGATGGTAGCGTTCGGTCATTAAGGCCGGACAGCGGAGCCATAAGTGTTCAGACGACTCTGTTTCCTCGTCGCACAGGCGGCAGCGATCTGAGTCGGATTTCCCCACAAGGTGGAGCCAACGGCGGAGCAGGGGGTGGTGTCCACTGCGGAAACGAATCAGGTCTGTGCGGTCTCCTTTCGATAGGGCAAGTTCTTCCTCTGTGACTTTTGTAGTGTAGGTCTGCAAAAGGCGGGGGTGGGAGGGGGGGGAGCGATCTTCACGTTGGATGATGGCACGTCTTGTGGCTGCGTCCGGGGGGGTATGGGTTTGGTCATCTAACGAGCCAAGTTTAGCTAGGGCATCAGCCAGGTCGTTTCCGCATATGTTGCAGTGGCCCGGGATCCACAGTAGCTGTAGTCGCTTAGGCGGAGGGAAAAGGGCGATGTCACCCTGAAGTCTCCGAATGGCGGGGTCTTGCGTATGGGTTTCCCATAGCTTGGACCAGCGATTTGCAGTCACTGAGGATAATTGATGTCTGCCAGTCTGCTGTTTCCCTCAGCCAGGAGAGTGCCTCGGTCAGTGCCACTTTTTCAGAGTGGTAGGAGCTGCTGCGGCTGCCAGTGGCACCATGCCATTGGTGGATGATTGCAGTCTCCTTAATGACGACAAAACCTGCACCACCGTCCGCAGTGCCTTCTTTGGTGGATCCATCTGTGAAGATCTGTAGGTCCGGTTTACCCATGCTTCTGATGAGCTCTTCGGCCTTATCTCTTTGGGTGATGGTCGGCATGCGTTTAGAGACTGCAGTAAAGGCGGTTTGGATGGGGGGGGGTAATAGCCAGGGTGGGCAGGGATGGGAAGAGTATGTGCAAGGGGTATAGAGTTCGAGAGCGGTAAGACGGGGAAGGGTCGATGATCGCCAGTCTGGCTTCTTTTGAAAACGCATTTTAACGTTTTCATGGAGGAGGCGGTGTCGGGGATCAGAAGGAGGCAGCTGGTTCCAGGCATCTGCCTTAAGAAGTGCTTGTAATTTGAGGCGGGATGAGAGGGGTGTGAGATGTGCCTCATGTAGGACTGCTTCGGTGGGGGTAGACCTGAGGTGGTGGGTTATGGCGCGGGCTGCTTCCAGTTGGGCGGTTTCAAGGGATTTGAGGTGAGTTTGGGCCAGCCAGGCAGCCCATGCCGGTGCTGCGTACTCCGCGAGACTTCTCTGGGTGGCAATATACACCGTTCTAAGGTCGTTTGGTTGCCAACCCCAAGATGTGCCACTGAGTTTGCGGAGGAGGTTCGTTCTTTTGGACATGGTTTGGCGGACTTTTTTCGCTTGATCTGCAAACGTGAGTTGTCGGTCAAAAGATACGCCAAGAAAAGTGGGGGTGGGGTTATGCTTGAGGGTGGCGCCATTTATTAAGATCTTTGGTTGCCATTTGGCCTCAGCTGAGTCCAGGCTAAAACATGACGCCTCACACTTGGTGGTGTTAAGGTTTAGGTGTGCCTCGGAACTCCACCTCCAGACTTTTTCAACCTCTGCTTGAAGTCTGCTTTCCACCTCCTCTTTGTTCCTACCCCGACAAGCAAGAGCCAGATCGTCTGCATAGGCGCTGACCAGGGTGGAATCGTGGAACTTGTCGAGGAGGTCATTAATGTAGATGATGAATAAGAGGGGTGACAGGACCGAGCCTTGGGGGAGCCCTTCTTTGAAGGTTCTGCTCCTGCTGATGGTATTGTTGATCCTGACCCTGGCTGTGCGATTTGTGAGCCAGTTGGCGATCCATCTGATGAAGCGGTAGGGGACCCCCAGGTCTGCCATTTTTTGTAAGAGACCTGTTCTCCATACCTGGTCGAATGCCTTGCTGAAGTCAAAGAATGTTGCAAGCGTGCGTTGTCGTTGAGTCGACTGGAAGCCATCAGAGATGAACTGCGACAGTCGCAGGGCCTGGTCCGTCGTGCTTCTTCCCTTTCGAAAACCGGCTTGCCAGTGGCTGAGAAGCTGTTTATCTTCCAACCACCAGACGAGACGGTTCACGATGAGCCTTTCCATTGTTTTGCTAAGCGTAGAGGTGAGGGCGATGGGTCTGTAGTTCCCAACGTCCTTTGGTGACTTCCCTTTTTTGAGGAAAGGGATGATGGTGGCCACTCGCCAAGCTTGTGGACACCAGCCCTCTAGCCAGCTGGTGTTGACGATATGGAGTAGTTCTGCTGCCGTTTCCTCCCTAGCACACGGGTACGCCTCCGGCCAATGAGAGAATGAGTCTACAATGACCAGAAGGTATCTTTTCCCGTTTACTCGTTGTGTCATGTCTGTAAAGTCAATAATGATCTCAGCTCCTGGCCAGAGGGCTGGATGAAAATCACCAGGTCTTGGTTTAAGGGTCGGTTTGGCGTTGAAAAACATACATGTCCGACAGTCGTTGACGTGCCGCCACACAAGAGAAGACAAGTATGGGTGCCATCAGTTAGTCAATTTAGTCATCATTGCCTGGGGGCCCACGTGAGCAGGTGAGTGGGCCTCCGTCAAGACAGACACAGATAATGGTCCCATGGGAAGTACAGGGCATCCCATGGGACCCACCCATACACCATCCTTACATTTCACAGCACCCGCATGCGCCCACACAGTCCGTTCCTCCGGAGAGGCCGACTGCTGGGCCTCCAGAACCACATCCACAGACAAACTCTCATGCACCGTCTCTGAGTGGTGGTTAGATGCCAATAGAACCAGATTAGAAGGATTATCTACAACGTATCCAGCTACTGATTTTGCTAACTGATCAGCCACATGATTACCTCTAGCTGTAAAAGATGAGGACTTGGAGTGACCAGGAACCTTAACAATCGCCAATTGTGACAGAAGGAGCATGGCTTCGCGCAGGCGCAACATGATATCCCTGTGTGCAATGGGTTGACCCTTGGGCGTGGTGTAATCATTGCTTTCCCATTCAGGGAGGTCAATGACAGCAGCCGAAACTGCATAAGCCGAATCACTCTAAATAGACATCAACAAGTCTCTTCCCATCAAATTCACAGGCGTTCGGGGTGAATGAACGTAGGAATGGAAGTGTTTCAGGTGAGGGATTTCAGTTTGCAGAGGTCAGGTAATAGGCAGAGCTTGAGGAGAACCCGAGTAGCCGACCAAAGTCACGGCTGAAGAGGAGAGACAACTGGGAGTGAGCGGGATGTTCAAAGATGAGTGCGTTGCACCAAAGCCGATGTTTGTACGTCGTTGACTTTCATGTGAAGCATTGGGTCTGCCGTACCACTGCTTCCTGAGCCTCTCGGGCACCTCTATTTGGAGTGTGGAGGATCCCATGGTCCGTAGGAATCATCTCCGCCCTGGTAATATTGTCCACGTGACTGAGTCGGCTACTGGTGCCGCCATGGTCTGCCAGTGCCTCCTCCTCCCGCGCATGGGCCGCTGTTACTGTGGTGGGCCATACTGCTGTGTTTGGGGTTGCCGCGGGAACAGTTGCTGCTGTTGACTGGGAAAATCACCTGCCCAGTGTCCAATACCGCCACACACAAAACAGTTGCCTTGTTGGCCTTGTCCCGAGTACCCTCTTCCCCGGCCACCAGAGAAACCACGCCCGCGACCACCGTATCCACCTTGGAACTGACCAACACCTCGGGCCCCACCATAGCCCTGGGACATCTGGGCCGATTGCCCTGTCTTTTCCTGTTTAGATTGTTTGGCTTCAATATGTAATTTGGAAAGTTGGAGTTTTAACAGAGTAGAGATCAAATTTTGTGATTCGGCTTTTTCTTTGACCTTCTCGTCATCATACATCTTACAATGGTGAGTCTGGTGACGTTTAAATCTAGGTTCGTCACCTGTCAACAAGTCGGGGTCCTTCTTCAACTCCTTTTTCACAGGTTCCGGAAGACCCTCAACGATATCTGTTCGGAATAAGGTTTCACTCTCAAATATGCCAGATGGATGGCGGCCAGTGCTTTCTATCCAGTCTTTAACACACTGTTCATAGTGCACCGGACCTGCCACTCCATCGGTGTATGGGAACACGGTTGGAGCCAAGTCCTGGGGTCTTGGGAAGGTATTTATAATTGCCCTAAACAAGGCGTCTGACACCTGGGTCAATGGAGTTTCATGTGGGTGTCTAGTAGTTGCTGCCTCTTCCTCAATCATTCGTACTTGATGTTGAGTGCAGGAAGCTGATATGGCCTCACCAAGCGCACAATTATGTCCACTCATCAAGGCCAAGAACTTCATCAGCCATGGACTTCCTCCCCTCGCCAGAGGAGGTAGTTGTTCAGTCAATGCAGCCACATCTCTAAGAACAAGAGGATCATATATCATGCCTCCTCCCTGAGAGCGGAGGGGAAACATACCTCCGGATGTAGTTTGCACCCGCTTCGTGCTGGGCTTCGGTCTCCACCTGACAGTCCTGTCTGGTCTTTCGTCCACCCCACTGTTATGTGGGCGGAGGGTGATATGAAATCCCGAATCTGGTAGAGCCTGTCTGTACATGTCCACACTCTCTTTCTCCCGTTCATCTGGAATGTCTGAATCACTGTCTGAGTCATGATCTGATCGTCGATTAGCGTCCTCAAACAGTTTAAAATGGTCCGTCAACTCACCTTTTCCTTTCTTACTATGTTTCTTTCCTTCCTCTCTCTGTCGAGTCACTTCCTCTCTGCACTTCTGTTCTCTATAACGTCAGTCATTTTCTGCCTTACGTCTCGCCATTTCTTCTACTTCTGTTTCGGTCATTTCTTTGCCATTATCGTCCTCGATCAGTCAAGTCACAGCTGAACTGTTTTGTTATATCTTTCGTGTATTCAGGATTACATGCTGTCCTTATGAGGTCTTTTGCCTCGGAGGACATGGGTTCCTCCTCATTCTCAACATCAAGGATCAAACGTCCACCTAAAGTCACTACGGGTGCTTGTAAAGACGCACCATAAGGTCTTGTCAGAGCTTGATAATTCATTGGAGGTGCAGAAGGTACAAGAGGGGGCGTCAAAGACAAAGCTGGTTTAGGAGGACTAGGAGGATCCACTGTGGGTCGGGGTAATGTAGGATAAATGCAACCAGAGGGCGCCACAGTATCACCTAATTGTTGTAATTTATCATTAATGCCACAAGAGGGCCCCACAGTACCACCTGATTTTTCAGAAGCAGATTTCTTGGCCTTTTCCATAGCCCGTTGACGCCTCACCGTGGCCAAAGCTGTTGACGCAATTACCAGGTTATGTACTGTCATTCTATGCTGTTCTAACTCCTCCTCTCTCTGTATTGGGACACGCCTCCACCGACTCACTTCCTTCTTTTGCTTTTGTAGTTCTGCCTTCTTAGCTGTGACGTCACGCTCTATTTTTTGCAAACCGATGGACAAACCATTCATATTCCATTCGCCCTTTTGACCCGTAAAATGTAAATTTCCTTTCAACGTACAAAATTGTTTCTCCAACTCATGTCTAGATTTAGCCTGCTTTTTACTTTGAACACCACTCAGAACCTGTGCCTCTACATCTCCATACAAACTCATCAATTCATTCCATTCTCCGTCGGCATCCTTATCTTTTTCAGCATTCCTTCCAACATGCCCACTCGAATTTTCACATTCACAAATCACCAGATTAATTTTTATTTTTAGTTTATTCAATTCTAGGAATTTGGAATTTTATTATAATCAATTTTAGGAATCAAACATCTGTGGACCCAGTCGTTTCCCTGCTGAAGATGTCTTTTAATACGACCGTTTAGGAATCCCAGATTCCCTTTTTTTTTCAATCCGACCTCTTAGGAATCCCAGATTACCTTTTTATTTTACTCATCAGTAAAAACACTTAATCAGTTAAACAGTTATCGTGAAATCCCTGATTTCATATATAATCACGAAAATGTTCCCTGAACAAATACTCGTATTATATAAATCAAATTTCTACTATGACTTCTCCATAATTTAAAAAATCCAATAGCAGAATTTTGACAGTAAAGTAACAGGTATTCTGCTTACCTTTTAGTTGATTTCAGGCGCCTGTTAGATAAGTAAGTCATCAGAGAAAGATGCCGGGCGTCCCAGACTACCCCTTTGATCAAAGTCCCCGACTTTGAATAAATATCACGTCCCGGACGTGTCACATCCCAGACGTGCGTCGTATTTTTCTTCGAAGTCCCAGACTCCGGCGTCGACCAGTCTCGTGTCTCCCCTCGACTCACGGACAAGGTCACCAAAATTGTTAGACGTTAAGTTTTAGCATCTGACTCCAACGGCTAAAACTGTCTTATCTGGTCTAACAATGTATCTCCCCCCTCTCCCCCTCTCCCCCTCTCCTCTCCCCGTCTCCCCATCTATATAAAAATTGGCTTTCTTTTTATAAAATTTATGTTTTCTTTCAGGCCATGGAGTTCACTGTCACTAAGCGTGGTGGAAGGAAACTACTACACAATGGGTATGCTAATACAGTGGTACCTCGACATACGAGCGTAATCCGTTCCGAGACTGAGATTGTATGACGAGGTTCTCGTAACTCGAGCGGACGTTTCCCATTGAAATGAATGGAAAAAAAATTAATTCGTTCCAGCCCTCTGAAAAAACACCAAAAACAGGATATTGGATTGGAAAAATGTTTTATTTCTTCTAATTCCCCATCTATTAACAAAGTAACACATAACTAGTGGTTTAATAGAAATAAAGTGTTTAATCTAACTAAAATTGGGCGGATTTCGCCGAGGGGAGAGGGGCACAAAAGTGGCAGGTGGCTTCGTTTTTTTTTTTCCACACATCGCACTCGTAAACGGAACAAACACTCCACCCTCACGTTCGCTATCGATGGGCTGTTTGCTGTCGTACTATTCCCTTCAAAATATTCCGAAAATGATGCACACAAATGCCCTCAAAATCGGATAACGCACGACCACTTGCCAACGAGCAGCAGTCTTTTATCAGTGATCGCTCCGCTGCTCATGGGAGCTTCGGGGGTGCTGGCTAGCGGCTCCTTTTAGCTTGTAGCATCTGTGGTCGCATCCCCTTGAACGGCGCCTATGATAGAGTTGCTACCATGGTTGCTATTGTGGGGAGTTGCGAGCCAGTGCCCCTGATGTTCTTATGAGCAGCCAACGAGCAGCAGTCTTTTATCAGCGATCGCTCCGCTGCTCATGGGAGCTTCGGGGACGCTGGCTAGCGGCTCCTTTTAGCTTGTAGCATCTGTGTTCGCATCCCCTCGAACGGCGCCTATGATAGAGTTGCTACCAGGTATGCTGTTGCGAGCCAGTGCCCCTAATGTTCTTATGAGCAGCCAACGAGAAGTAATATAATACTCCTCGTATTAGATAAAAATAACAGGAAATGCAGCAGCTGAGCTTACCCACGTATTGATTGTGGGTAAAGTTTTATTCTGAGTGCCATTGCCTGTCGGCGTTGTGTGCACGAGTATACTTCATTACCCAGAAAGCCCTCTTTTCCCCGCGCATGCGCGTTGTGCGTTTCCTGGTCTGAATAACTCATCCGGTGCTCGTAAATATTGTTATACACGAAAGATATGCAAAAAAAATGCCATGGCCACCTGGCTTGGTCGCATCACGAAATTTTGACCGCATCACGGGCGAATTATTAGATCGAAATTTCCCTCGTAAGACGAGCATTTTGTATGACGAGCGGTCGTATGACGAGGTACCATTGTACAGTTGACAAAATGAGGGATACCATTACCTATTGGAAATGCGAAGAAAGAGGAAGATGTGGAGGGCGACTTAAGACAGTGACTGATGTACTAAAAGGTGTTCCACTGCCACATTCTCACCTACCAGATCCCAGCAGAGTTGTTGTACTCAAGACAGTACAGAAGGTGAAGGAACGAGCCTCTAATACTGAAAAAATTACGAGTACCATAATTCAGAACTGCACATCTAATTTTCCCTTAGAGGCAACTGGATCTCTTCCCCAAAAAGAAAGTCTTAGCAGACTGATTAGAAGACGAAGGGCATTCACAGATGGGAACAAAATAACAGACAAACTAAGGGTTTCGTTAAGAGGGGAGAGATTTGTTGTAGTCGAGGAGGAAGATATAGTTTCAATGGCAACTGACACCAATCTCGATTTATTGGCATGCACTGGTTTTGCGACGGTACATTCGATAGTGCACCTGACAACCATCTACTATATACCACCTATATACCATCCATGCTCTCCTTGGAGAAAATTATACTGTTCCACTTGTATCCTGCATTACGGAATCTAAAACTCAAGAAACATATGATACGATATTTTCTAAGCTTAAAGAAAGGCGTGTTATGGAGCCTAGTTCAATAACTGTTGATTTTGAAAAAGCTGCAATAAGTAGTATAGAAAAGAATTGTCCAAACTCACACATCTGGATGCTTTTTTCCATTTCGGTCAATGCCTTTGGAGAAAAATTCAGGCTTGTGGCCTACAAAATTGGTATAATGAGCCAATGAATGCTTTCCTAATTAAAAAAAACTTACAGCACTGGCGTTCGTCCCAAAGGAGGATGTCATAGACGTATTTAATGAATTAATGGCTTCACTAGACGAGGAAACAGATGAAGTCCTAGCAGATTTTCCTCGTCTACTTTGAGACTACTTGGTTAGGTGCTGTACAAAGGGGAAGGCAATGCCATCCACGTTTTGCTATCCCCTTATGGAATGTAAGAGAAAAGACCTTGCTGGGAATACCACGCACAAATAATTCTGTTGAAGGTTGGCACCGCGCATTTCAATGTAGAATGTCAGTCGTTCATCCAAATGTATCTCGCCTTATAAACAAACTCAAAAAAGAGCAAAATGATTGGGAAATAACAATACAACAGGCTTCATGCGGTATTATCCCTAGAAACACCAAAAAAAATACGCAGTTGTTAATGAACGGTTGAAAAAGCTCACGGATGACTATGCAAAGAGTACAGTACCTACAAGCCATTGCGCATGATTTGTAAGTTTAACTGTTTTAATAAAAACTCCCATCTGTGAATTTCCTTTGTACCTAATTTGTAAGTTTGTATTTGTATTTTTTGTACATAATTTGTAAGTTTTACTGTTTTAATAAAAACACCATCTGTGAATTTGCTTTGTCTTCTTGTAAGTTTTACTGTTTTAATAAAAACACCATCTGTTAATTAGCTTTGTCTTCTTTTTAATAAAATGTTTAATAAAATAATTTTATTTATTGCCTTTTATTTTAATGTCGAAGTTCCTTTAAACCAGGGGTCTCGAACTCAATTTACCTGGGGGCCGCTAGAGGCCGAGTCTGGGTTAGACTGGGCCGCATCAGGATTTCCACAAGAAAAGCACTGATAAAACATTCCAACGTTATCAAATATCTTTATTTTTTAACAAAAAATAATGAATTAAATAAATTAACTTAAAGATGAATAAAAAATAAATCAATCAGTAATACAAAACCAAATAATACTAATGAGCATACAGTAGATATACACTGGCTGGCTAAGTAGAGAAAATGAATTATTTTTATTCCGTTTCAAATGTCTGTATTAACAGCTCTTTAACCTTTAACTTTCTGAACTTGAATGGAACATTGAACATGAAATATTCTGAACACGGCTTCTCTTGCCTACTCCTTGCTGCTAGAGACCTGGCAGCGCTTCTTCTCACATAGTCACATTTGGCTTGAGGGAGGAAGCAGTGGAGACCCTCAGCTCCCAAAAAGGCACATGGTCCGCTTGAACCTTCGGGAAAGTTCAGGGAAGCTGGGGGTCAACTCTCTCAAAAATTGCCCAAGCTTGTCTGCTTCTCCACTCACCTCCCTGAACTTGGCTTTGAGTGCAGAGTTGCACTGCAGGTCAATGAGCTCCATTTGAAGCTCAGGAGGGGCATCTTGCACATCAAAGGAGAAGGGGTCCGCAAAAATTTGAAATGTGGCTTTGTGTGTCTTGAAGTCTGCAAATCTGTGATCAAATTCCTCCTGTAGCTTCGAAATGGCCTCAACATACTTCTCACCACTGAATGGTGTGCCTGCATCCATGAGAGCCTTGCATGCTGGGAAATGGCAAAGGTTTGTCTGAGAGAGCTGGGCTTTCCATAACATAAGTTTAGT
Source organism: Stigmatopora argus (assembly GCF_051989625.1). NCBI lineage: Eukaryota > Metazoa > Chordata > Actinopteri > Syngnathiformes > Syngnathidae > Stigmatopora > Stigmatopora argus. The sequence continues at coordinate 1,789,205 of NC_135399.1, forward strand.
GCAGAATGCTCTCACGTTGTCATAGGCAGCACTGACAAGTTGCCCCTGGCCTTGTAGCTTCTTGTTCAGTACATTAAGCTCATGTGTGATATCAACAAGAAAAGCCAAGTCCATGAGCCATTTGGGATCACTTAGCCCCTGTGTTCAACAAAGAAATATTGCACTCCACACTTTTCTTGAAACTGTCTGTGCTCATCACCGACCTTTCTCTTCACGGCAGGCTTTGAAAGAGACATCTCTGGGGCTCTGTAATATGTTTTTCCACTTGGAATGAGTCTCGGGTTGATCTTTCACATTCAGTCGCGCGGGTTTGTGGCGCATGTGCACTTTCGCTCTCCGTTTCAATCGCGGAGATGGCTACAGACACTGACACAGGCTGGATCACGGATCATAGCGCCTCATTCAGTTCTATGCTGAGAGCAGCGGAGGAGTGTGCGCGCCGAGCGGAGTGATCGGCCTCACGGCTTCTCCTCCGCCCAGCTGATTGGAGGAATGAATGAGTGAGTGAGCGAGGCACTGGACAGCCCGGCCGATGTCCCGCCCTCCAGAGCCGTATACCTCACCGTGATTGGTTCATTCAGCTCCGAACCAAAGTTCCCTCTAATTTTTTGTTGGTCTGAGCAGAAAGACAACCTCCCTGAGCGCACTGAGTACCAGTGTGAGCGACATCATCGGTACTCGGATGATTCGCCTAAAGACGTTTCGCCGACGGACGTTTGACAGACGGGCAAGTCGCCGAATGGACCTTCCACCGAACGTTCATTGGGCCGAACGGAGGTTTCGCCGAAACGGGATTCGAACGCTCGCCCCGCCGGATCGTGTGTGTACAAGTTTTTCAACCTCGGCCCGCGGGCCATATACGGCCCGTTAGGATTTTTAATCCGGCCCGCCGCCGGTGTTGTCCAAATTATAGTAAAAATCAATGTTCGTCTACCATCAATGGCAGCCCGGGAATAAGCACTCTTGGGCGGGCATGGCAGTCCGGGAATAAGCACTCTTGGGCAGGCAGATGTAGCAGAACCGAGCCGTAAAATGACAGCAATCGGGTCAAATCCATCCTAAAACAGCATTTAATGATTAAATACAAATACTGGATGATATCGCGATGGAGGCAAAAAAACGTCTATAGACGTCCATTCGCCAAACGGCTCAAAATGCTCTCAAATTCGGTCAAATCCAGCTGAAAACAGCGTTTAATGATTAAATACAAATACTAGTATTTGTATTTAATCATTAAACTAACAAATACTAGTACGACCTGTCCGTCTGTCAAACGTCCGTCGGCGAAACGTCTTTAGGCGAATCATCCGGTCACGACATCATCATTGCTCGCTATGGGCACACCAGTATCACACCTGCCACAAGCAGGTGCATGTCAATGTTCCCTCTAATTTTTCATGTAAAACATGCTGTAAAACACGAAAAACATGAGTGGACAGAGCTACTGCCACTGGCTGCCACTTAAACGGCGCCATCATGGGGAAAGGGGTAAAAAAAATAAAAAATAAAAAATTAAAAAAAAAAAAAAATCGATTTTTTTTTTTACTGCGCGCCATATGATTGTTACTGCGCAGAGAAGACGAGAGTAGTGCGCAATTGCGCACGCGCGCAGCTTAGAGGGAACATTGCTCCGAACACAAGTGTCATTCATATCAATTTTGCGGGCCCACGAACATTAATCTTTCATATTAAGACGGGGGCCGCAAATTATCGTCCCGAGGGCCGCAGTTGGCCCGCGGGCCGCAAGTTTGAGACCCCTGCTTTAAACAATCTGAAGTAAAAACTCTCTCACGGATGATTATGCAAACAGTACCTACAAGCCATTGCACATAATTTTTAATAAAATAATTTTATTTATTGCCTTTTATTTTAATGTCAAAGTTCAATTAAATGTAGTTTACTGAAGTAAAAACTATCATGATTATAATTTTGAGAGCGAAAGATTACCTGGTTGATCGCTTTCAACAGTAAAAACTCTCTCTCTCATGATTATAATTTTGAGAGCGAGCGAATTGTCCGTTGACGAAATGTCTGTTCGACGAACTGTCCGGCGACGAAACGTCAGGGGACGAAGTGTCTGTCAACAAAATGTCCGGTCACGGTTCATTTAAGTTAGATTTAAAGTTCATGTTGTTACGTAGCCTGACAAAAGTATAGCAAATTGTATGTGTTGCTGGCAATTTTCTCTCCTCCACTGCAACACATAAGAACTCCATACAGTATCGTACATAATAATGTCACATTTTATTGCAGATCATAACCACTAGATAGGTATTTGTTACTTTGTGAGCGTATGTGGTGAATTAGAATAAACATGTTTTTCCTTTGTAATATCCTATGTTTAGGTGTTTTTTCAGAGAGTGGGAACGAATTAATTTGTATTTTGTTATTTTATATGGGAAGTTGGTTTCAGATACGAGTTAATTGACACACAAGTTCGGTCCCGGAACGCATTGAGCTCGTATCTCAATGTGTTACTGTACATTGAAGAGATAAACATCTACGCGTAAATTATCCTGTGTGTAGCGCAAGTCAAAAAAGTATCTTCATGAGGTGGATAAAAAACTGCATTTATGTGGCCATCTATTTACATTAAATTATTAATAACATTAAAAGAGGGGATAATTGGGATTGAAAATAACCGACGAGGATGGGATTCGAACCCACGCGTGCAGAGCACAATGGATTAGCAGTCCATCGCCTTAACCACTCGGCCACCTCGTCTTACGATGCCGTATTTCATCATACAACATATGATGAGGTAGCAGGATCTCAAAGGGTCTCAAACAGACTTTGAAAAATTATACTTAAAAAAAAATACATTTAAAAAACAATTCTAAATTATTCAGAAAAAACTAAAATATTTCAAATACAACCCTCAAAATAAAACAATCAGAAATCCGGAGTTGGTAAAAAATTAATTCAAACAACAATGACAAAAAATATATTATTCTAAAAAACAGTTTCAAAAAGTAGATAATTAAAAAACCTACCGCAAAAATGAATTAATTTGAAAACCAGCCAGGGCTTTTATTGTTTTTAAATTTTATGCAATCCGCATGACAACGCTCAAAATTAATTATTCAGAAAAACACAGTTGAAAAAACTAATAAAAAAAACAATAACTACTGAAAATAAATTACTCATATAAACAGAGTTGGGGGAAAACAACTAATTAAAAATACAACCCTAAAAATAAATTAATCAGAAAAACAGCAAGTTTAAAAAAAGATTTAAAATGAACAACCGCTAAAATAAATAATTTAGAAAAACGATCAGGGCTTTTTTTAAGTGAATGCAATATATGTATTCACTTTGCAATATTCTTCTTCCATAGAAAAAAACGTTCTACTAAAAAAACTTTCTATTAAAAAATAATAATAGTAATAATAATTGGACTCAGTCATCCAGTCAAAGTTGCAGCTTCAGTGCATCGTGTATTTTCCCAAGGTATCCAAAATGAAAAAAATTCAAAATTCACGCTGAAACTTGCAAGCAGAGAGTAGGGCCCGCCCACTCAACTCAAAGAAGAAAGACTTGGAAGAAGACCTCATCCCAACTTTGTTTTGGATTGATGACATGGTCACAGCAGTGGCGGTCCGTGCATTTTCTCGTAGCGCCTTCAACGGGTAAAATCCACTTCCTAGCAGCATTTAATGATTAAATACAAATACTGGAGCTTTTCAGACATTACAACCGTGTCGGAGGGTGATTTTCCCGGGAAAAGACAGCAATGAACGTCAATGGCGTACCGGCAAACATTGCCCGAAAATGGGGTAAAATCCAGCCGAAAACAGCATTTATTGATTAAATACAAATACTGGAGCTTTTTAGACATCAGAACAGGGCTCCGAGTATCATTTCCCCGGGAAAAGACAGCGATGAACGTCGATACGTCCATATACGTCCATACACGAAACGGCAAAACTCCACTTTCTAGCAGCATTTAGTGATTAAATACAAACACTGGAGCTTAAATACAAACACTGGAGCTTTTCAGATATCAGAACTTGGCCCACAATTGAAATATTATTTAGGAATATAGTCATATTTTACTCACCAAAAATCCTTTTTAACTGTACACAATTATTTCGCTTCTGATCTCTTCCTTCATCACTTCAGCAATAGCAGTGATCAGGTCGTTTTGTATTTTGCCCGATGTGTCACTAAATACTTTATTACCAATTTCGTCATACGCAGTTTCTGGGTGTGATGACAAGTAGGCTTTTGTTGTTGATGATGACGACAGGGCCTATGTCCGATTATTATTATTAGTGGACAGGTGGTAATGTAAATCCGTGTTTTTCTCAGCAACGAGAGAAAGAAGTTCCATATAATTTCCTTTGTTTGGGGAGGCAGCACTTTCATCGTGTCCTCAAAATGAAAGTTCCTGCTTGCCCAGAAAAATGACGCAGTCTATCAAACTTTTTAAGATTTCCCTATTTTTCTTTACCTTTTCGTTGTGGCGCTCCGTTTCCCTGCACACTTGCTCGTTGAATTGTAACTCCACTTGAGTATCTCCAAAGGTTTTGGAGTGCACCGTTGCTTGTAAGTGTCCGGCAGAGCTTTGGTGTCTCATTGCTGCTTTGGTTAAACAAGACAAAGTTGCAAATCCAGTGTTGCTCCAAACACCATGTCGATCGGTGGCAAATAACAAGCTCTCCCAGCAATACAATTTGCAGTGTTCCTCGACGCCCATGAGCCAGGGATAGCGCTCGTAGTCAGCGCACTGAAAGTGGCAGACACACCCTTTTCCCGGCTGTAACAGGCTTGCTAGCTTCGGAGTTGACCGCCCTTTCTTAATTATGTCCATTTTTTTCTGGAAAAGTCTGTCTGGAAATTGGCTTTGCCAGCAAATCTGCAACCAAATCCATTTGTTTTCCTGTGTCGGCCATTGTGGGTGGTGTTTGCGAGCTCTGGCTGCCTCACTCTGGCTTTGGCTAGCTTACTAGCCAATCATAGTTGGTGAAAGCAATGACGTATCCCTAAGCCAGCAAAATGGCAATGCCTTCGAAAAAGCATTGTGGTGTTGCCACCTCGAAATCTGATTGGTTAAAAGCAACAGTCTTGTTTAATGCAGCAGAGCCCGCAGAACTGATTGTGAAGGCTTTGAGGCAGATTTCTGATCCTGGCAACAAATAATGGCTGAAATGTGATTGGTTAAATGCTTCATTATGAAAACACATCTGGAAGCAGTGCAACCAGGGGGAAAAGCAATGAAAGGAAGCTAACAGACCATTTGGAATAATAAGTATTGATGGACAAAATATTCAGATATTTCTTAGGCCAGCAGAGAAGGCCTTGAAGGCCATGATGGCCCGCCACTGGGTCACAGCCATCAAATTTGGCATTCGTTTTCACCGTGTCATGTCCCTGTACAAAACCATAATTGTACAAAAATAAAGAAATAGCATGCACAACTTCACTTGTAACATACCATATCAGACGGGATATAGACGGGAGGGATCAAATGTCATTGTCGTGCGATCTACCAATAGTTCCTTGGCGATCTACCGGTAGATTGCGATCTACATATTGAGCACTCCTGATCTAATGTCTCTCGAATCTGACAAAGAGGCATTACCTTACTTGGAATAAAGCTCTCAATAACCATTGCAGTAAATCTTCATTTTCATAATCTTCACTTCCTATTCATCGTACTGCACGTCTCTCATCATCTTTTTTTCGTTAAAATAAAGCAGACGAGTTATTGTCATTGTGAGTACAGTACTTAAAGTATACATTTTTTAAATATAGATTAGATTTAAATAATTAGAGTTCAGAAAATGAGATGAGATTTAAATATTTAATACATTACAGTATTTACATATGCAACGTTTAATATATACACTCGATATTTCATAGGCATGAAAACATTCATTCATTTTCTGAACCACTCACCTAGACTATCCCAACTAACTTCAGGCCGGAGCTGGAGTACACCCTGAATCGGTGGCCAGCTGATCGCAGGGTATGAGGAAACAAACGACACTCACACCTAGGGGTAATTTAGAGTGCCCAACCGGTCTACCATGCGTGTTTTTGGGATGTCGTTCGATACCGATGGGTCCTCACTCGTCCAGGTTCTGCTGGTTGACGCTCTATATAGCCCCAAAACAACTCCGACGACGAGGATGGGATTCGAACCCACGCGTGCAGAGCACAATGGATTAGCAGTCCATCGCCTTAACCACTCGGCCACCTCGTCTGTGTTAATCAGCTTTTGTTTTGACAGCTTACAAAAATGAGCAACCATCATTATTTACCTGAGGAGATGTACCAGCCTTTAAATCACATTTCCGTAAACATTGTAAAAATGTGTCATGACCCCAAAGACAAATGAAAAGGCGTTTCTCTTTTGACAAAAAGAAAGTAGGAAAACAGTTTGCAAAAGTAATAACACGACTTCACTCTTTTCAAAGTGCGTGACCAGTGTTAGATGACTTTCTCCTGAGCGCTCTGGGGTATCATTTTTGTATTTTTACAGTTTAGCAAATGAGCTTCTGTTATGAATCATTTGTTATGAAAATTACCGTATTTACTCTCATATAAGCGGCCCGCGCATGAGCCGCACCCTTAAATTTGCCTTAAAATTGTTGATTTTACAATTTCTCGTGCATAAGCCACCCCCTGATTCACAATTTTCACCTCCATATTCATGGTTTTAATAGGGAATACAAATGTGCTACTTATGAAAAATTATCACGTGGTATTTCTGAGATTTCTGTATGAATAAAAAGCATATTATTAGGGTCAATATCATAAGGAAGTTAGTATGCCCGTCTTTAGAAAATACAAAATATCAAATTATTCAATTTGAAGAAAAAAATAAGTATATCTTGATGAGAACCTGATGCTTTCCAATGACAGAAATTACAATTTTCTTACCAGAAGTTTAAGATGCTGTGGCAGCCATATTGCTTCTAATAAATATATAAAAATATCTTAATTCTCTCGATGGTTCATATTACTGCAATAGTTGTCACTTTCTAACAAGAAATAAAACGAAACTCTCTTGCATCATGGCATCATGGCTCATGGCATCATGGTGTCATGGTGTCATGACGTTATGTTGTTATGGTGTTGTCAACTTGCAGTTCTTATGCGCATATAAGCCGTACCCTCGATTCAGTCCTCATTTTTTTGTCCGACAAAAGCGGCTTACATGCGAGTAAATACGGTAACTTAAAGGTTTGAGTCATATTTGAATTCGCTTACTGAAGCATAGTTCCTGTCACTATCTGATCATGGGGGTTGCGCAACGTTCTTCACAAAACACAGTAGGTAGCTCTGGGTGTTTGTTGAATAAACAATTGTGCTGTATTCTGGCAGTTGTAAAACTTTTCCTGACCTGTCTAAATATCTTGTTTTTATGGTTCAATGGGAAGTGCCATATCTTGAGAATCTCTGTTTCAACAGATGCCCAAGTAAAGACCCAACAGTCTTTGATTTCAAACCAGCCATGTTCCTTATAACTGAAACCCACCAACTTGTATTCAAATCAACACCCAGTTTGGGCAGAGGCAATGAAGGCATTAAGAAGTGGAGTCAGAATGAGAATATTGACTTTTCACGAGCCAATAAAGACAACTGGTCATGGAAGCTTCAATAATGTCTTGCCTATATTTTTGTTGACACTTATTGTGAAATATGGAATGTATTTCTCTTGTATTCTTTAATCCTTTTAGCAACTAGAATATAATTTTACTGACGCCTACTGGTCAAGGCCTGTCAACACTTTGTATATAACACCTCCCCTTTTGTTGTCCCCGCCTAAAGTTTGTCTCCGCCTACCTTAAATAAAACCCCTCCCAGCCCTCAGGAAGTTTGAATTTGGCGCGAGCAGAGCTACCAAATGGACGTTGTGCTCTATCCGTCCGCCCGCTCCCCCTTGGGAAAGGGGGGGTGAACAAAAGACAAAGAAGCAAGCAGCAGCCATTTTGAGAAACGGCCTGCCATCTTCCACTCCTATCGGCCGATGGAGTTTAAAACTATTCCATGTTTGATGCTTGCTCTGCTTGAAGATTATTTTGATGGTGGGACCAAGACACCAGATCTTCCAGACCATAGAAAATAACATTGTAGTATATTGATACTATAACTGCTTAGTTGCATCAGGTTATACAGGTGTGTTTAACCACCGCCACCTAGTGGCCATTGGGTAGTACAGTGTGACCCGGATGTTGACATGTTTTGAGGTCTTCTGAGAGTTGCAATAAAGAAGCACGCACGTGTGCAAGTGGGCTCCGTCGTCTGGTGCTTTTATGGATATATTAACAGTTATGTATTAGTGCAAAGTTATCACAAACATCTAACAAATGGTGACACCCATCGTGATTTGGTCTGAAGGTCCAGATGAAACCATGACTTTCTTTTGCAGACTTTTGGGGGACAAAACAAAAAGGTAAGGAGATTTTAAATACTGCATAATTTATAGAAACATCAAAACTTTAGAAGAGTCTGGGGAAATATCTGTGATTGTCGTACTGGTGAGATAAGATTGTTATTGCTATTCACAGGAGTTGTATTTTTGTAAATTGTTGAGTTTTTAAGGAAAGTCGCGTCCTTTGTGGGCTGCGCTGAAAGATAACTGGTAATGAAGCTTCAATAATGTCTTGCCTGTATTTTTGTTGACACTTATCTGACCAGATCTTCCAGAACAAAGAAAATAACATCTAACAGTTCCTGCTAAAAAAAAGAAAAAAGAAAGCATCTTTCTGCAATCCACTGATTACTCGGGTGGTGAAAATGTGTCCTTTTGATTGGTTCCATTATTCTGAACCCATACCTGTAAAGCTCTGGCAATTGCTCCCCTTATTAATTGATGATAAACAGTACAAACGCAACTGGGGCACATATTTACTCACAGAGCACACTTAAAAGTCTAAAATTTCCCCCAAAGTGGACGGGGTGCCCAATCAGTCAGTATGCCTTTTGTATGCACTACATTCAAGATTCTGTAGATGTCTTTTTAAAAATTGTGCCGTTTAAGCGGCAGCCAGTAGCATTTGCTCCCTAAGTCCTCACTCGTATTCTGTGTTCTTACAGCTTTTTAAGTCCTCACTCGTATTCTGTGTTTTTATAGCTTTTTAAGTCCTCACTCGTATTCTGTATTTTTTCAGCTTTTTAAGTCCTCACTCATATTCTGTTTTTACAACTTTTTAAGTCCTCACTCGTATTCTGTTTTTACAGCTTTTTAAGTCCTCCCTCGTATTCTGTGTTTTTACAGCTTTTTTTTATCTTTTGTTTTTATGTTTTATTGTTTTTAATACTTTACTTTATATGTTATACTCAATACTTTAATGTTTCACGACTTAACTTTCAAGACTCGACTTCAAGACTTATCAAGTTGTGCAAGAGGCAGTCTTTGTTCTATTAGTTTAGTTTGTCTCTGCAAATTCTGGAATTTTTTTTACCCATCCAGCCATTTTCCGCTGTCTTACACAACAGGATCAGCTGTTAGCACTACGCAGCACCTGGATGCACCTGGACATCCCCGCGGAGTTAAAGAGGAAGAGAAGAGATGCAGAGCTGGACGGAAATGTCAGGAAAGAAAGCGACGCTTCAGACCCAGCATTTCATCTATTATTATGGGGAACGTAAGATCTCTCCCCAATAAAATGGAAGAGCGAACGGCGCTTACCAAACTACAACAACATTATACATTAATGACCTCCTCGACAAGTTCAACGATTCCACCCTGGTCAGTGCCTATGCAGACGATCTGGCTCTTGCTTGTCGGTGTAAGAACAAAGAGGAGGTGGAAAGCAGACTTCAAACGGAGGTTGAAAAAGTCTAGATGGGGAGTTCCGAGGCACACCTAAACCTTAACACCACAAAGTGTGAGGCGTCATTTTTCAGCCTGGACTCAGCAGAGGCCAAATGGCAACCAAAGATCTCAATAAATGGCGCCGCCCTCAAGCATAACCCCACCCCCACTTTCCTTGGCGTATCCTTCGACCGACAACTCACGTTTGCGGAGCAAGCGAATAAAGTCCGCCAAACCATGTCCAAAAGAACGAATCTCCTCCGCAAACTAAGTGGCACATCTTGGGATTGGCAACCAAACGACCTTAGAACGGTGTATATTGCCACCCAGAGAAGTCTCGCAGAGTACGCAGCACCGGCATGGCCCCCCTGGCTGGCCCAAACTCACCTCAAATCCCTTGAAACTGCCCAACTGGAAGCAGCCCGCGCCATAACCCACCACCTCAGGTCTACCCCCACTGAAGCAGTCCTACATGAGGCACATCTTACACCCCTCTCATCCCGCCTCAATTTGCAAGCACTTCTTAAAGCTGATGCCTGGAACCAGCTGCCTCCTTCTGATCCCCGACACCGCCTTCTCCATGAAAACGTCAAAATGCGGTTACAAAAGAAGCCAGACTGGCGATCTTCGACCATTCCCCGTCTTACCGCTCTTGAACTCCATACCCCTTGTACATACTCTTCCCACCCCTGTCCACCCTGGCTATTACGCCCCCCCCATCCAAACCGCCTTTACTGCAGTCTCTAAACACATGCCGACCATCATCCAAAGAGATAAGGCCGAAGAGCTCATCAGAAGCATGGGTGAACCGGACCTACAGATCTTCACAGACGGATCCACCAAAGAAGGCACTGCAGACGGTGGTGCAGGTTTCGTCGTCATTAAGGAGACTGCAATCATCCACCAATGGCATGGTGCCACTGAGGCACTCTCCTGGCTGAGGGAAACAGCAGACTGGCAGACATCAATCATCCTCAGTGACTGCAAATCGCTGGTCCAAGCTATGGGAAACCCCCACACGCAAGACCCCACCATTCGGAGACTTCAGGGTGACATCGCCCTTTTCCCTCCGCCTAAGCGACTACAGCTACTGTGGATCCCGGGCCACTGCAACATATGCGGAAACGACCTGGCTGATGCCCTAGCTAAACTTGGCTCGTTAGATGACCAAACCCATACCCCCCCGGACGCAGCCACAAGACGTGCCATCATCCAACGTGAAGATCGCTCCCCCCCTCTCCCACCCCCGCCTTTTGCAGACCTACACTACAAAAGTCACAGAGGAAGAACTTGCCCTATCGAAAGGAGACCGCACAGACCTGATTCGTTTCCGCAGTGGACACCACCCCCTGCTCCGCCGTTGGCTCCACCTTGTGGGGAAATCCGACTCGGATGGCTGCCGCCTGTGCGACGAGGAAACAGAGTCGTCTGAACACTTATGGCTCCGCTGTCCGGCCTTAATGACCGAACGCTACCATCGCGGCTTGGGCAACTCCCTGGATGAACTAATCCGTGTTCCAGTGGCAGCTCTAGCGCTGCTGAGGGTAATCCTCAGGCACCTGAGGTGAAAAAGAAGAAGAAGAAGAAGAAGAAGAACAACAACAACAACAACAACAACATTATTGGGAATGCTATATTATGTACTTCACGGACACCTGACTGAATGAACTAACACCGGACTCTCGTCTCCTTGGATGGTTTTCAGCTGGTGAGGGCGGACAGAAAAGCTGAGGAGAGCAGTATGAAGAAAGGTGGGGGACTAGCTGTTTTTATTAATAGCAGATGGTGTAGCCCCGGGCATATTATGGTGAAGGAGCAACTTTGCTCTCGAGATATCGAGACCGTTTTACATCCCCCAGGAGTTCTCGCACGTTATCGCGATAACTGTGTATATACCTGCTTCCGCCGATGTGGCAGTCGCTCGCGAGCTGCTTCACGCTACTGTGTTGCGGCTGCAGATGTAACACCCCCAGTCTCTCCTTATTATTTTAACCATGCTTCCTTGGCTTCTACTCTACCCACCTTCACTCAGTATGTGAAGTGCCACACCAGGGAACAAAAAACTCTTGATCTGCTGTATGCCAACACAAAGGAGGCATTCAGCTCAGTCCTCCTGCCCCCACTGGGCCGCTCAGACCACAACCTGATCCCCACCAACCACAAGAATCATACAAAGATGGACCGAGGAGACCAGCATGGTACTGAGGGACTGTTTTGAGACCACTGACTGGGAGATGCTGTGCAATTCACATGGGAAAGACACTGACAGCTTGACCCACTGCATCACAGATTATATAAACTTCTGTGTTGAGAACACTGTGCCCTCCAAGAAGGTCCGTTGTTTCTGTGGAGTATGTAATGTATTCTTTATACTTTTATTTAGTGTAGTCACTAGAATATAATTTTGCATAGACATGGCCATTACTGGAAATTTCCAGTAATGGCATCTATGGGTTAGGGGCGCGTCATCTACTATGACACCGTCCATTCCTTTGTCCATGTTTCCCGCCTAAAGTTTGTAACACCCGTTTCTATGTCACGTGATCTTTGTCAATAAAGTGAGCTGAGCTGTGGGGGCTGGCAGGGATTCAAACTGGTCAGGCAGGAAGATAGACACATCTTCCAGCCCTGGCCTCTCTTTGTCCCTCCTTCAGCTGAAGCTAGAAAATCTCATCATTGCTGCCTCTGTGTGCTTCCTCTGATTCGAAGTTATTGAATGTATATGGACTAAATCCGACAGTTTCTCCAAAAATAAGCCGTGGGTCACCCAGGATCTAAGAGCCCTCCTCAACAAAAATAAGAGGGCTTTTAGGTCTGGGGAGAAAGAGAGTCTGAAAATGGTCCAGAAGGAGCTGAAGAGAGCGATAAGGAAGGGAAAGGTCATCTACAAGAGGAAGCTAGGAAACCAACTTCAGAGAGGCAACACCAAAGAGGTCTGGAGGGGCTTGAGGACCATTTCGGGCCATGGGGCAACAGTGAGAGAGACCTGGAGTCCAGAGACAGGGAGTGGGCCAATGAACGAAATCAGTTCTTTAACAGATTCAGTTCTGCCCCCACTCCCCTGACCCCCCAGACCTGAAGCACCTCTCCCCCCTCTTTCTCCGCCTCCTCTTCCTCCCCCTCTTCCACCGCTCACACGTTAACCCTTCCCCCACCGGTCTCTGCAATACTGTTGATCAGGTGATAAGACAGCTTAAGAAGATCGAGGCAAAGAAGGCTACCGGTCAAGACGGCCTCAGCTCCAGACTACCGAGGGACTGTGTGGATCAGCTGGGCAAAGTGATTCTGCATATTTTCAACCTCAACCTCAGTCTTCAGTGGAAAACTTCCTGTGTGGTCCCAGTTCCAAAGACTGCGAACCCCAGGGAGCCCAACCACTTCAGGCCGGTAGCATTAACCTCTCACCTGATCAAGACAATGGAGAGAATCATCCTGAATCACCCCAGCCCCCTGGTGAATGGTGAATGCTGGACCCTCTGCAGTTTGCCTATTATCCAGGCATTGGTGTGGAAGATGCTACCCCCTACCTGATTCACAGGTCTCTTTCACCCCTGGAGAACACGGGAAGCATGGTGAGAATGATGTTTTTCGACCTCTCCAGCGCGTTCAACACCATTCAGCCAGTCCTACTGAGAGGGAAACTGGAAGAGGCTGGAGTAAGGAACCACCTGGCTGCATGGATCATCAACTTCCTCACTGACACACCACAATTTGTGAGACTTTAGGACTGTACGTCTGATGTGGTAGTTTGCAGCACAGGGGCCCCACAAGGCACAGTGCTCTACCCAGTCCCCTTCTCCCTCTACACATCGAACTTCAAACACAATACAGACACCTGACACCTCCAGAAGTTCTGTGACGACACCACTATTGTTGGACCAGTGATGGACGCGAATGACCTAGAGTACAGCATGCATGCATATATATATATATATATATATATATATATATATATATATATATATATATATATATATATATATATATATATATATATATATATATATACATTAATTTATTAATTTTCATTTTAGAGTTTTAAACCTCAGCAAATAATGCTTTTCCTTTTTTGTCACCATTGAATTTGGAAGGTTGATCTTGTCAACTATATATATATATATATATATATATATATATATATATCAGTGGCGGGCGGTGCATTTTCTGGTAGCGCCTTCAACGTATCAATCCAACCTCAAAAACTATTTTATTGCTATAAAACCTCTACTGCAGCTACAGATGCGACACATAAAAAATAATCAATAAATTAATGCACAAAAATGGGGTAAAATCTACTTCCTAGCAGCATTTCATGATTAAATACAAATACTGGAGCTTTTCAGACATTAAAACCAGGCCAGGGGGTGATTTTCCCGGGAAAAGACAGCGATGAACGTCAATGGCGTACGGGCAAACATTGCCCGAAAATGGGGTAAAATCCAGCCGAAAACAGCATTTATTGATTAAATACAAATACTGGAGCTTTTTAGACATCAGAACCGGGCCCGGAGTATCATTTCCCCGGTAAAAAGACAGCGATGAACGTCGATATGTCCATACGTGAAATGACAAAAAATGCACTAAAATACTAAAATTAGGTAAAATCCACTTCCTAGCATCATTTATTGATTGAATACAAATACTGGAGCTTTTTAGACATCAGAACCGGGCCCGGAGTATCATTTCCCCGGTAAAAAGACAGCGATGAACGTCGATATGTCCATACGTGAAATGACAAAAAATGCACTAAAATACTAAAATTAGGTAAAATCCACTTCCTAGCATCATTTATTGATTGAATACAAATACTGGAGCTTTTGAGACATTACAACCAGGCCAGGGGGGTGAATTTTCCCGGGAAAAGACAGCGATGGACGTCAATGGTGAAAGCAGCATTTTGTGATTAAATACAAACACTGGAGCTTAAATACAAACACTGGAGCTTTTCAGATATCAGAACTTGGCCCACAATTGAAATATTATTTAGGAATATAGCCATATTTGTAATTTTACTCACCGAAAATCCTTTTTACACAATATCCATCCTCCTTTCTTTCTTCCTTCTTTCCTATCGCCATCGAAGCTAATGATGAAAGTCGAGCCTGTCCTGTCATATTTCCGGCATAGTCCGTTTTGAAAATGGCATTAAATCAACACAACAATATACTATTTGCTTGTGCAGCTAAGTTAGCGTGCTGAAAGTGCCCCACACACCATTTTCCCGGCTGTAACAGCCTTGCTAGCTTCGGAGTTGACCGCCCTTTCTTAATGATGTCCATTTTTTTCCTGAAAAAGTCCGTCTAGAAAATAGCTTTGTGAGCAAACAGAATCTATTTGTTTTTGCTTCTGTCGGCCATAGTGGGTGGAGTTTGCGATCTCGGCTGCCTCGGTACTGCTTTGGCCCGCCTACTAGCCAATCATAGTTTGTGAAAGCAATGACATGTCCCAGCCAGCAAAATGACGATTTGCGATTCGAAAATGGAGATTTGCGGGCTAAACTCTACGTGCACTAAACAGGTGAAAGTTTTGGTTTCGCCTATGAACGCCTATGAAAAATCATTGTGGGGTTGCCAACTCGAAATCTGATTGGTTAAAAGCAACAGTCTAGTTTAATGCAGCAGAGCCCGCAAGAACTGATTGTGCAGGCTTTGAGGCAGATCTGATCTGACAACAAATAATGGCTGAAATGTGATTGGTTAAATGCTTCAATATGAAAACAAACATCTGGAAGCAGTGCAACCAGGGGGAAAAGCAATGAAAGGAAGCTAACAGACCATTTGGAATAATAAGTACGTATTGATGGACAAAATATAATATGATTCAGATATTTCTTAGACCAGCAGAGAAGGCCTTGAAGGCCCTGACGGCCCGCCACTGATATATATATAAAAACATGTGGGATACACTCTGAACATTCAAATCCACATACATTAATTTATTCATTTTCCTTTTAGCGTTTTAAACCTCAGCAAATAATGCTTTTACTTTTTTGCTGAGGTTTAAAACTCTAAAAGGAAAATGAATAAATAAATGTATGTGGATTTGAATCTTCAGAGTGTATCCCACATGTTTATGTACCATAGATACCATACCATAGAGATCAGCTATAGAAAAATTTGATTTATAAAATCACCAAAGAGAGAACATTTTTTGTGAATTTAAACAATTGTCTTTTATTATGCTAAATTGGACTGAACTATTGTAGAAAGTGGTAAGATTTGGAGTAAAAGCCTATTTAAAATGCTTTCTATATGCAGGTTTAATGAGTGGACTGTTATAATTAGATACAGCTATATGGGTATTGCAAATGTTTTATTAGAGTAAATATTTCCGAGGAACAATGTTTAACCATAAGTATTAAGGATTTGTTTTATGTTTATATTATGTTTGTCACAATTTCCAAGTTAATAGTTTATAAGGACAGGTTTCTAAGTATTAAGTTAAATGTTGTTTTATTAGATTTTTTTTCAGAATTCTGATTGGTGTTGGAGGCTATCTTCATTTATTTTTTTGCCTTTTTTCTTTTTCTCTTCTTTTCAACTTTACTGACTTTGGGTTTGTTTTGGGGTTGGTAACACTTTTATAAAGTTAATTCAATTAACCCAGTAGGGATACCCAGAGGGAGGAATGGTGGCTTTGTTCCTGACTGTCGAGACAGGCAGAGGGGATCCCGAACTAGACAGGCATTTAGTTAACACTTTTACGTTTATCCAAAATGATTTGATATGCAAGTAGTAATTTAATTGACCTGGCAATTAATTTCTGAAATAAACTACCAGTTCTTTTGATCTTTTGATGTTGAAGTGGATAATGGGAAGAAATGTAACTAGATTTTTATTTTATGTCTAACTAATGAAAAAACATTGATTAAGAAAGTTTTATAGGAGATGATAGACAAACTACAAAGACAATGGAATGTTAAATTTTTTACAAAACAGCTACTATATTGGAGTATTTATAATTTCAAACACCTGGGTTTAATATGCAACGCAATACACATTATTGAATAAATTAGGACTTCTTAATTAGTATGCATTTTATAAGTTACCGTATTTTCCCGCCTATAAAACGCACCGTGTGATAGGGCGCAGTCTCATTTGCGGGTATATTTTCTGTTTTTTGTCAATACATTGGACGCCTCGTCCGATAAGGCGCTAACATGACACTAGGCTAGCGTATGTTATGCTAACCGCTAGTGTATGTTATGTTAGCCACTAGCATATGTTAGGCTTAGCACTAGCGTGTTCTTTTTAAACTCAGCACGGGCAAAACTAAGTTTGATAATGCTTTATTGAGGTCAAAGGTACACCCTGATATAAAGAGTTCGGCATTTAACATGCTAGGCTCCACTGTCAGTTAGAGTTTTGTATTCCGGGAACATGAATGCAGCTTTGGCCGACACTTGAGCCCAGTCATCCACAATCCAAGCAACATGCATCACTCCCAAGCCTTTGATTCTCCTCGCTGTTATATCGGCATCCACAATTCATTCCAAATCGTCACGTAACTCGTGCGACGCTGCCTGCCCGAACTACAATGTTGGCCATTCGTTAGCAATCCGTTAACAAAGCTGTTAAATTGTGTTCGATCCATGGCTTCAGTCCATTTTCCAAGCGTTCACACCCGCATTGTGTTGTCATTCACGCCAGGAATTTCCTCTGTATAGCTCTGATATGCTGTTTCTTTAAGTATTGAGAGTGTTTTTGAGAGTTAAAAGCGCTGCAAGCACACGGAAGTCAAATGCCTTGCCACTCCCCTGGGATGTTTTGAATGGATTTACCGTAATGCTTTGAATGCGTGGGCAGGCTATTTTTAGGGTGAAGGTCACGCAAGCGATCAGGGCCATACAAAATTGAGTTTAGTGCACAGACAAAACGCACCGACCGATTGGGTGCATCGACCATTTTAGAGAAAATTTTAGACTTTTAAGTGTGCCCTATAGGTGTGAAAATATAGTTTAATTGCTGTAAAGGGCACAGTTTTGTAGTTAGGCTTAAAATTTTAAACCTGACAAACAGCGGGTGGTTAAATTTTAGTGGGTTCAATTTTATTAAGAATTAAAAATATATACATTTGTTTCTGAATATTAATTGATGTGAAGGTAACGATTGCAGAGAACGAGAAAGCTTTTTTTCTGAGGAAAAAGCAGCCTGTGTTGCCTTTTGTATTTTTTCTAGTTTTAGTTTACACGATTTTTGTTTGTAACATTTTATTGTCTTAGAAACAAGTCTACCTTTTATGTCCACTGGAAAGAAGTAAGGAAATTGCATATGGAGGAAGCCAGTTTGACTATTTATTAGAGTAAAAAAGTTTTTATTTGGTGTAAGTTTAGTAAATGTATGTAATTGCAGAATAGAAAAAACAAACAGTTCTCGATCTTAACAAGGAAGCAATGATCATAATGGAATACCAGCTAACATATTTAATTTGGACTTATTATGAATTTAGATTTTCACAAACTATATTGATGAAATAAGATTATTGTGATTTTTGTTTATTAGTGTATACAATTGTGTGTACAATTTGAATTAGATTAGAACTTTGATTATAGGCCTGTTGCACTCACGCCTGTGATCATGAAGTGCTTTGAAAAGTTGGTAGCCCGCCATATCAATACAATCCCTCCCTCATTTGACCCTCACCAGTTTGCTTATAGAGCAAACAGGTCCACTCAGGATGCTATTGCCATTGCTCTACATACAGCACTGAGCCACCTGGAACACCATGGGAACTACGTGAGGATGCTCTTCATTGACTATAGCTCAGCCTTCAACACCATAAAACCGGACATTCTGACTGACAAACTCTCCCACCTTGGACTATCCTCTTCCATCTGCTGCTGGATAAATAACTTCTTGACCAACCGACCACAAACTGTTAGACTTGGCCCCCACCTCTCTTCCTCCATTACACTGAGCACTGGCTCCCCTCAAGGCTGAGTACTGAGTCCTCTTCTGTACTTCCTGTACACATATGACCCACCAGTCTAACTCCATCATCAAATTCGCTGACGACACCACTGGAGGGGATGAGTCGGCCTACAGAGATGAGGTCAACAAACTGTCTTCGTGGTGCTCGGTGAACAATCTCACACTGAACACCACGAAAACTAAAGAAATAATCCTGGACTTTCGCAAACACGGCACAGATCTGGCCCCACTCCTCATAAATGGAGTATGTGTAGACAGGGTCCAGTCCTTTAAATTCCTGGGGGTCCACGTCACGGATAAGCTCTCATGGTCTACAAACATCACGGCAGTAGTGAAGAAGGCTCAGAAATGACTCCATTTCCTCAGGGTACTTAGGAGGAACAACTTGGACACCAAGCTTTTGATAACCTTCTATAGAACCACTGTAGAGAGCATCCTGGCGTACTGCATCACAGTGTGGTACGCTGGAAGCACGGCGGCAGACCAAAAGGCCATGCAGAAAGTGATTAACACTGCCCAGAGGATCGTCGGCTGCTCTCTGCCCTCACTGGAAGACATTGCCAGCCCTCGTTACCTCAGCAGAGCCAGGAACATCATAGGGGACCCATACCACCCTGGTCTCAATCTGTTCCAGCTGCTGCCCTCTGGCAGACGCTATAGGTCCCACAAAGTACGGACAAATAGGCTTAAGGACAGTTTTTCCCCCACATCCATCAGAACTCTAAATTTGCGGTAACACAACACACATTCCCTTCTGAGGTAATATGAAAAGATGTTTGGGTGGTGCACTACCAATTTCGTCATGCGCAGTTTCTGGGTGTGATGACAAGTAGGCTTTTGTTGTTGATGATGACGACAGGGCCTATGTCCGATTATTATTATTATTTCATCCTGTATTTGGCAAATTCCTTGGTTGCAGTAGCAAGACAGACACAAGACAGTGAAGACCTAGGTAAAAAACTGGAGCCACACACAGGAAGTCCACAAGGTGGGGACCTTCTGCAGAATGAGACTGAGGTTACCAAACAGTCCCTCAGTAGTCTGGAGGTTTTAAAGATCATCTTCCTTGCCTAGATCCTCCTAAACTGTCCTAACACCTGATCAGCAGCAGCGGAGAGGCCGGTGGGGGGCTTCAAAGCACACAAGCAGCCCAGCAAGCACCGGCAGCCCCTCCAACTGACCGGGGGGAGACCTCACGCTCCCATAATAATGATGGAATGCTCGGTCTGGAGCGTTGTCTCTTCCCCTGGCACTATCGTCCATTGCTCAAATATGATCGCATGGCATGGCTGAACGGCTCCAAAGACGTCTAGGACTAGCACAAAGAAACCAAGCCACGCGACGGGTGGGGTCGAGTCGCAATTTTCGCAGAACAACAAAGCAAAAAGCACAAAGTACAAAGCAAAGCAAAGTATATGGGAAAGCATTAAGAAATATTAAAATGCAATTAAAAATATAGAAAAGCAGCAAAAACACAAAACGAGCAAGGGCGGACGGAGCTACCACTACCGGCTGCCACTTGAGCGGCGCCATCTTGGTTTCAGTAGAAAGTCTTCCACAACATGGGGAACTTCTGCAGACTGAGACTGGGGTTCAAAATATGCAGAGTCACTCTTCTAAGCTTATCCACACAGTGCGTCAGTAGTCTGGAGCTGAAGAATCAACAGTAACAGAGTACAACCCCTCAACTCCGTTTACGGCCTGGTAAACGCTGACAGCTCTTCCATCTTATTGGGAAGGGATCTCACTTTCCCTATAATAGTAGATGGAATGATTGGTCTGAAGCATCGCTTCTCCTCCCGGCACTTTTGTCCAGCTCCGGATTTCCAGCGGCATCGAGGTGTTGCTCCTTCTGTTGCGTATTTTTTCACAGCCATATGACAGCGTAGACATGGCTGAATGGTTCCAAAAAGAAGTAGCAGAAAGAAGGACTAGTGCCAGCACCAGTGGCGAGAGTGAGCCTCGTGAATTTTCAGCCAGCAAGGGTTGGTTCGAAATATTCAAAAGGAGGCATGGTTTACGCAGTGGTTGGCTCTGCGGAGAAGCTTCATCTGTAGACAACAAAGCAGCAAAAAAGTACGTAGAGGAAGTGTTTCTAAATAAATTAGCGAGAAAGGTTATCTTCCAGAGCAAGTTTTTAATATGGACGAGACTGGCCTTTTCTTGAAGCGGTTGCCTTCCCGCACATTTTTATTCAAAGATTAACTTAAAGCGCCAGGTTACAAAGTTCACAAGGATTAGGTGACACTTATCTTGTGCCGCTGGCTTCATGATAAAGCCAGCCTTAATTTACAAGTTTAACCGTCCCCACGCTTTAAAAAACAAGAACAGAACAATGCTGCCTGTGTACTGGATGAGCAACAGAAAAGCTTGGATGATGAAAGATCTCCATTACGAGTGGTTTCATCACTGCTTCGTTTAGACACTTTGTTTCCCCTCCCTGAATGTGTCATTTCAGATCTGGTGTTTACTTCCAAAGCAGATGAGGAGGCCGCAGCCTTCTTTGACCGGACCCTCACTGATTACATTTTGTAAACAGGACATGCTCCCCTGGCCTCCGCCCTGCATTTGCAAGTGTTCCGAGCAGCTATTTTGAAGGGAGTTATATATATATATATATCAGTGGCGGTCGGTGCATTTTCTCATAGCGCCTTCAACGTATCAATCCAACCCTCAAAAACTACCTCTACTGCAGCTAGAGCTGCGACACATAAAAAATAATCAATAAATCAATGCACAAAAATGGGGTAAAATCCACTTCCTAGCAGCATTTCATGATTAAATACAAATACTGGAGCTTTTCAGACATTAAAACCAGGCCAGGGGGGGCGATTTTCCCAGGAAAAGACAGCGATGAACGTCAATGGCGTACGGGCAAACATTGCCCAAAAATTGGGTAAAATCCAGCCGAAAACAGCATTTATTGATTAAATACAAATACTGGAGCTTTTTAGACATCAGAACCGGGCCCGGAGTATCATTTCCCCGGTAAAAAGACAGCGATGAACGTCGATACGTCCATACATGAAATGACAAAAAATGCACTAAAATTAGGTAAAATCCACTTCCTAGCAGCATTTATTGACTGAATACAAATACTGGAGCTTTTGAGACATTACAACCAGGCCAGGGGGGTGATTTCCTCGGGAAAAGACAGCGATGGACGTCAATGGCGAAATGGCAAAAATTAAACTGGGGTAAAATCCACATCCTAGCAGCATTTAGTGATTAAATACAAACACTGGAGCTTAAATACAAACACTGGAGCTTTTCAGATATCAGAACTGGGCCCACAATTGAAATATTATTTAGGAATATAGCCATATTATATTCACCGAATTTTTTTTTTAACTATACACAATATCCATCCTCCTTTCTTTCTTCCTTCTTTCCTATCGCCATCGAAGCTAATGATGAAAGTCGAGCCTGTCCTGTTATATTTCCGGCATAGTCCGTTTTGAAAATGGCTTTAAATCAACACAACAATATACTATTTGCTTGTGCAGCTAAGTTAGCACACTGAAAGTGCCGCACAGCATTTTCCCGGCTGTTACAGGCTTGCTAGCTTCGGAGTTGACCGCCCTTTCTTAATGATGTCCATTTTTTTCTGGAAAAGTCCGTCTGGAAAATAGCTTTGTGAGCGAATCTGCAACAGAATCAATTTGTTTTTGCTTCTGTCGGCCATTGTGGGTGGAGTTTGCGATCCCTGGCTGCCTCACTATGGCTTTGGCCCGCCTACTAGCCAATCATAGTTGGTGAAAGCAATGATGTATCCCAGCCAGCAAAATGGTAATGCGTATGAAAAAGCATTGTGGGGGGTTGCCAACTCGAAATGTGATTGGTTAAAAGCAACAGTCTAGTTTAATGCAGCTTGTATATATATATATATATATATATATATATATATATATTAAGATTACTTGCATGTGTTTATAGTTTTTATTCTATTTCTTATAATATATTTTGAGCTCTGCTGTTCGATCTTGGCACGGTTTCTTATAATTTTCACTAAATTCTCAAAAACCTTTATACGGGCGGGTGCTACCCCCCTCTCTAGCATGCTAATCGTCACTTAGCTTCTTGGATCGACCAGGTAAAGGCCTCATGCCTTTCTCGTATTACCGATCCATCTTCAAAGAGGACAGGGAGACTAGAGTAGACAAGAGTCCGAGGGTTCGATCCCAGGTGGGTCCTCACTGTGTAGAGTCTGCATGTTCTCCCCGGGCGTGTGAGGGTTTTCTGTGGGTATTCCAGTTTCCTCCCACATCCTAAAAACATACATGGTGGGTCAGTAGATCACTCTAAATTAGGGGGGAAATTAGTGTGAGCGTGAATGGGTGTCTGTCTCCTCCTGCCCTGCGATGGGCTGGCCACCGATTCAAGGTGTCTCCCGCCTCTGGCCCGAGGTCAGCTGGGATAAACCCACAGTACGGTACGGTGTTGTAATACGACCAAGATAAAGAAGACAGATAATATTGATAATTAGGAGCCCAAGAACAAAGGTCAAATTTGCATGCATCGAATTCAAACGTAACTTGAGCATTTCCTGGAATCATTAAGCATTCTCCTATGCTGGTTAGGATGGGACATTCTATGACTGTTTCAGCAGACTCCTGGCTGTATCAGGATGACGACCACTAAGGCGATCCTTGCCAATGTCTGCGTCGTCATGCGCTCAACCTGTCCTTGTGATTTGGGATGATACACAGAACCAAAATGATGTTTCTACCATAACATATTTTCGACAGCTTGGAGATGTTTATTTTTGAAATGAGTTCCATTGTACAATCTGATTTTTCTAGGAAACCCATGTGTGGGAATGTAGTGATTAGGGGCCAGTACAAGTAGAGGCAGCAACTGGTGAAGACAGTCGTTGAAGATGACAAAGCCTTGAGGCAGGCGATTGTAGGAATAACAAACACCATTCCAAGTGAAAGCGAAAAATTGTTTCATTGAAGGATGGAGTGGAATGCAAAAAAAAACATTAGCCAAGTCAATGCAAGGGAAATGAGTGTGGGTTGGTGTAATTTGGGACAATGCCGAGTGAGGGTTCGGGACAGGGAAAGTGGAAGTTAAGACGGCTGCATTCAATGGCTCTCAGGTCATGGACCATGCGAAACTTTCCAGCGTCTTTCTTTACAATGGGCAAAATGGGTGTGTTACAGTCAGAGCCGTGAATTTCATACAACACTCCTGTTTGAGCAGGCCTTCCATTGTTTCCAAAAGGCCAATGATCCCAGCCTCTTTTACAGAGTATTTGGGGTATTTGTCCTGGTTTCATTTGAAACGCAACAGGTGAGACATAGCATAAATAAACCAAAATCAGTGGGATCCATGGACCACAGCGATGTAGAAAGGGAGTCAGGAAGTTGGCCTGCAAAATCGCTGTCAGTTGTTTCACGTCCATGGGGCCTATCCAGAAGCTGGTGTTTTAAAACAGAAGTGGGTTGGAATGCGTTAGATTGAATCCAAGAAGCGTTAAGTAGCGGAGAATATAGTAGTTGAGAGTGAAATTTATCTTGCCAATCAGTGGCCAGTGTACATGGCAGGACAAACGTACCAAGATCGTTCACTGTGTGCTGATGCGAGACCATCAAGGAGACATGAGGGTGGCAAGGAGGCATAGAAGGATCCGGAGGAAGCGCCATCATGTACCATTTCAGTTGTTTAGGAGTCAAGGACACCGAAAAGGCGAAACCTGGTTTGTCTGTGAACAAATCTCCGATGTTTAATTCTCATGTGTTGTTTTCAATTGTCTGAAATGTCTTGCAATAGATCTCATTCCCTGATTTGTCATAGTACAGAGTGCAATGCATAAAATCAGTTACCATATTATAAAATCTGAGGTTACGAACCTAATGTGAGAAACCAGAAGGCCCAAAAGGGTTCCGGTTCGAGCCAGCCACTGGAATAAATATCTACTCTTGCCAAGTAGATGTCGGCCATGGCGCATGCCACAGAGCGTTGTTCAGCAAGCGAGAACTGGGAGGTGGCGCTGGAGGCAGAGATGGCATATCAGCAGCAGGTTTTACCATCTGAAACTTCCAGTATGAGTCAGGGCTGCATTTGATGAGAGGGCACGTGGCGATGAGGAGATCTCTGCCCAAAAGATTGACTGGACAGCTAGGTGCAAACACAGAAAAATGCAAAAAATAATGAGAAAAACATTGAGAAGTCACTGGAGTTGTCGATTGCAGGCCAGTTTCTTCACCCTTGAATCCAACAAGTGAGATGCTTTTACTGGTAAGAGGGCTATCAGTGGGCACGGCCGTGATGGTAGATTGACGAGCTCGTGTGTCGACCATAAATCATAGAGAGGCTCCTCCTCCCATCAAGACCATCAAAGGCCCATGCAGTCCTAAAAAGATGGCTTCCGGGTGCCATCGTTGTGGAAATTGTCCACCAGGGGAAGAAAAATACTGTTGGTTTGGCACTCGTGGGATATCCATACACCGTAATCCCTCGAATAAGACGGGGAAGAGTCGAAGATCGCCAGTCTGACTTCTTTTGTAACTGCATTTTGATGTTTAGGATATCAGCAGCAGGTTTTACCATCCGAAACTTCCAGTATGAGTCAGGGCTGCCCAGTTGGGCAGTTTCGAGGGATTTGAGGTGAGTTTGGGCCTGCCAGGGGGCCCATGCCGGTGCTGCGTAGTGTGCAAAACTTCTCTGGGTGGCAATATATACCGTTCTAAGGTCGTTTGGTTGCCAACCCCAAGCTAGCTTCGGAGTTGTCTGACTTTTCTTAATGATTTTCTTCCTCGGAGCCCGTGAGCCAGGTGTAGCGCTCGTAGTTAGCGAACTGAAAGTGGCAGACAAACCCTTTTCCCGGTTGTAACAGGCTTGCTAGCTTCGGAGTTGACCGCCCTTTCTTAATGATGTCCATTTTTTCTGGAAAAGTCCGTCTTGAAAATGTCTTTGACAGTAAATCTGCAACCAAATCCATTTCTTCTCCTCCTTCAGCCACTGTGGGTGGACAAAACCGCTATTAAATCAAAACAACAATATATTTGCTTGTTCAGCTCGCTACAGACACAGATTGGTAGTTCTAGTTAGTCCACTCTATCACTAGTCAATTATAGTTTGTGAAAGCGATGACGTATCCCTATGTTGCCACTCGAAATCTGATTGATTAAAGCTTCAGTTTTATCGACGCTTACTATATGTTGCAGGGCCTGCGAACTAATTGTGATGGCCTCAAGGTAGATTTCTAACCCTGTCAACAAATAATGGCTGAAATGTGATTGGTTAAATGCATAAATATGAAAACACATGGAAGCAGCGCAACCAGGGGGAAAGCAATTAAAGGAAGCTGACAGACAATTTGGAATTATTTAGTAAGTATTCATGGACAAAATATAATTAACATCAGTCTGTGATTCAGATATTTTTAGGCCAGCAGAGGCTTGCAGCCCCTGACGGTCCACCACTGTAATGTATCAATATATAAATATAATGTGTACATTATTTTCAGTATATATATATATATATATATATATATAGATAGATAGATAGTATATATATATATATATATATATATATATATATATATATATATATATATATAATATATCAGTGGCGGTCCCTGCATTTTCTCGTAGCGCCTTCAACGTTGTAAAATCCACTTATCCCCGGGAAAAGACAGCGATGGACGTCAATGGCGAAACGGCAAAAATTGCACTAAAATGGGGTAAAATCCACTTCCTAGCAGCATTTAGTGATTAAATACAAACACTGGAGCTTAAATACAAACACCTGAGCTTTTCAGATATCAGAACCAGGCCCACAATTGAAATATTATTTAGGAATATAGCCATATTTTACTCACAAAAAATCACACAATATCCATCCTCCTTTCTTTCTTCCTTCTTTTCTATCGCCATCGAAGCTAATGCTGAAAGTCGAGCCTGTCCTGTCGTATTTCTGGCATAGTCCGTCTTGAAAATGGCTTTAAATCAATACAACAATATATTTGCTTGTGCAGCTAGCTCCAGATACAGTTTGGTAGCTAATCATAGTTGGTGAAAGCGATGACGTATCCCTACGCCTGCGACAAAACATTGTGGTGTCCAACTAGAAATCTGATTGGTTAAAGCAACAGTCTTATCGATGCTTGTTTAATGCAGATTTCTGACCCTGGCAACAAATAATGGCTGAAATGTGATTGGTTAAATGCTTCAATATGAAAACACACATCTGGAAGCAGTGCAACCAGGGGGGAAAGCAATGAAAGGAAGCTAACAGACAATTTGGAATTATTTAATGAGTATTCATGAACAAAATATAATATATGATTCAGATATTTCTTAGGCCAGCAGAGAAGGCCTTAAAGGCCCTGACGGCCCGCCACTATATATATATATATATATATATATATATATATATATATATATATATGTGTGTGTGTTTGTGTGCGCGTGTGTGTGTGTGTGTGTGTGTATGTGTGTATGTGTGAATGTGTGAATGTGTGAGTGTGTGAGTGTAGTGGCGGGCCGTCAGGGCCTTCAAGGCCTTCTCTGCTGGCCTAAGAAATATCTGAATCATATTATATTTTGTCCATCAATACTTATTATTCCAAATGGTCTGTTAGTGTTAGGTTCATCCAATTGTAGGTTTATCCTTAGGTTTTTCCAATTCAGCTTTCAATAAAAAAGGCATCTGTAGTCACATCACATTTAATTCTTGCAAGAAGAGAATACATCCGGCAGCTCGCCCCACCCAAGATTATTCTAAAGAGCGGCATTATGTCCTGCCCATTTAAGGCTTCAAATCAAAACAATTACAAGGTTATCGATTCCATTTGCGTAAGCAAGAAACAAAACAATTCCATAATCAAGTAAACCAAGCGTCAACCTAGCGTCACAAATTAAAACAATATGCGAGTAATCGATCCAATTGCGTAAGCAAGAAACAAAACAATTCCATATCAAGCGTCACAAAGGAAAACAATATGCAAGTTGATTGATAGCCATCCGTTGAGCCAACAACAATTTAAGCGTCCTTCGAACTTGTATCTCTCGCTGGACCCAGCTGTCCTGGAGAGCGACCTTGGCGTAAGCGTTTGTCTTCGTTGAAAGCGATCAACACATATAACTATATTGTTTAATATAGTTACACATTTAGGATGAGCATTACTATTCCTAATAAGCAAATATATTGATTAATATAGTAAGCATGTATATTATAAGGCTTTATATTCATTGCAAACACATTTATAATAATGATTACCCCAACATTCCCCCCTATATTATAAATTTGCACATGATCCCCTTAATAAAACTTCCTTTCAGCTTTATTCCATTAATTCCAAATGAACATATAGTAACATCCCAGAATGAACCCAACATTCCCCCCTTTTATTATATGTTCGTTATTTATTTTATGGCAAATCCAAGAAGAGAGGGATATCTCCGTTGGCTGTTTTAATTTTACCCGCTTAGGCCCTACTCGTTCGGCAGGTCTGAAAGCAGAAAACAAAATCATTTTCGCCATCATTTTTCATCCTCGAAATTACCATGCTCTTGAAATTCACTGCTGCTGTCAGCATTAGTAGGGGATATAATTCATTTTTAGAATTTGTAGGGGTAATTGCAGTGGTCATAAGTCGGCTTATCAAAGATCTTAAGCAGGGAATAATACACCACCCACATAATGTCAAAATCGTAGCAAAAAGGGCTACGAAAAATGCAACTAATTGGGCCAAATCAAAAGGACATGCCACCAGCTTTCCAAGGCGGAATTCTCCGACTCCAGAATGCTTCTTCATATTGCGGTTGAGGATCTGCAGGCCACTAATGGCCTGGGTGAGGGACCCACCGGGTGACGTGTTGTTCGGTATGAAGGTGCAACATTGATCTCCAAACATTGCACACACGCCCCCTTGCTCCGCAAGCAGCATATCAACTGCTATGCGATCCTGGAACGCCATAAGACTGGTGGCTGCCAATTGTTCCTTTATCGCCACAAATCCCTGTTCAGTATAGTTTCCAAGTTTTTTGACATTGTAATGCAGGTAATTTATCCAATCAACATTTTGTTTGGAGTAATTAAAAGAAAAATATACTCCCAACCTGCTGCGATCTGATTAGCCAACTTATACTCATCTGGTACGCCCCGTGGATACCAATCGCATCAATGTATGTCGGATCACCCTCTCTCCATGCCGATCGACGCCATCGCGAGGGGCCCGCCATCATACCGGATTTCTGTGCAGCCAATTGTATCTCCTCTACTGTAGATGGAAAAACAGACACTGGTAACAGCAGTGAGACCAAGGCACAAAGTCCTGCTGTCATTTTGGCAGGAGTCGTATAATTTGTTTTGACCCCACCACCACCATAGGTCAGAACGTGGTACCAGGGTGTAGTCGGTTTTAGGACGTGGGCACACCACGTCTCATTTATCGCCTCCAGCTTCAGACCATGCCCTGTAAGGTTTTAAGCAGGTAAAATGATTTAAAAGCTTACATTTTGTTGAAAAGTTAGGCTTGTCCTTTGCTGCTCTTGTAACTGGGTAGACATTATTCCATTTTTCACAATTGGGGCTTACATTTTTATTTGTCATTATCTCCATTACACAATCAGGAGTCATTTGCGCGGGCACTACTCGCAAGAGAGGGCGGGGCCCCATACATGTTATGCAGGTTTGATTTATAGTAATAGCTGCATTTTCCATCAACAATAACCAATTTTTCTTACCGCCTCCCGTTTGGGAACTCCCTGTTGCGGAAATGAATTCTCTGGTCATCTCAGTCTGAATTATGATTTGTAATGCCCCCACCGTATGGGTTAATTTTATCGAAGGCCTGATGGTTTTTTCGCACGGGTGTGTCATCCAAGCTTGCCAATCTAGACCAGTTTCTGCAACAAGGTTTCCCCAATCTGTTTTAGGACTGTTATGTACCACACATATTCTATAAAATCCATGTGTATCCTTTGAAATGGATATGTAGCTTTTGTAGCTTGACATAAGGGGGAATCGCCCGTGTTTTTGCCATATATCTGCATATAGATTTAATATATATATAACCTCCCCCTTTTTTTTTTTTGAGGCATGAAATTTACCATGACTCAAAATGGCAGCCCTCCCAGATAAGTCTTTTGTTTTTGTTTAGTCCCCCAGGTTCCCAAAATTTCCCATTGCAGAAATCAAAAAATTTCATTTGGCGAAATTCTTTTCTTTTTGTTTCTGTCCTACTCTGCCACCGCCGTCCTCGAAAGGCTTATCAGCGATTTCAGAAATATTCCACCTTGATATTAGAATATTGATATATCTTGGTGGCCAGCCAATTAAAACACAAAAGACAGACACTCATCCACGCTCGCACTCATAATCAAGGAATTTGCTTTGAGTGCTCCCCCAATCATCCATAATTTTGGTTTGTTGGAGTAAAACTGGAGTACCCAGAGAAAACCTACGAATTCTTGAGGACACCAGGAATACTCCACACTCCGGAAGGTCTGGATCCACTCCGCATTAGTAGATCCTCGAACCGCAAAATTGATGCCTGAAGAAACTAGATAATTAATGTATTAGATCCACATGCCACATATCTAAAAATAGAAATTTGTTCAATTGCCACCGCCCCTTACCCCAGTCAGTCAGCATGTAGACTGCCAAGCGAGTGGCTGTGATTAACTATCTATTCGCCAATAATGCAATAACGGAAAAGTTGTGACACATTGAAACACACACACACCCCCTTTTATTTAACCGTTTGTAAAAACTTTATCTCCATGTTCTGCATTAAGTTACACCCCCTTTTAATAATATCAAATTTTGCCCATTCTAGTCAACCCATCTACTTAAAGCATTTCTCCAAGGTTGATATTTTATAATTTGGAGATGTTATTTCTAAAACATAGACATTATTTCACTTGTTTCACACCATGGAAGGCCCTACCTGAATTTGTGGTAGATATTCCCCTTTATCTAAGCTTGTTATTGCCAATCGTTATCACCGTAACATTTAGGTGTATTAACCCCATAATTGCAATGCAGTAAGTTTTGGCTAAATTCTTAATTTGTATGCCCCTAAAGCAATAGGCAGTAAAGTCCCAATAGTCATCAATATGACCTATACCAAAGCATACTCCCCCTCTAGGTCAAACAGGGAACGTATTTTGTGCACTGAAAGACGCTCCATGTTTCTTCTAGGGAAACTATGCCTATCCTTAACCAATTATCTTATCTACCCCAGCCAGGTTCAATTTACCTAATAATTTGGACGAATGCCACGAAATTTCTCGTGCCATTTCTGCATTGTTAAATTCATGTCTGATCTCTTTAACAACCAAATAACTCTTAGTACCTAAAAAATAATTTGTAAATCACCCCATACTATGTTTACTTAAGATAAGAGCTATTTCTTATAGCTCTCCGTTACCACAAGGAAAATCTACAATAATTAAATTAGAGAAATCAACCTTTTACTAGGCATTTCCTAATTACAATTTTCAATGCTTAATAAAGGACCCACAAATTGTAACCAATATGCCATAATATTGTAAAAAACAAAAACAAAAATTCCATTCATTTTTCTTTAACCAGCCAATCACCTATATTGAAGTATTTTGATCAAACCAACCATTCAAAAACTGTAATAATATCGTTTTATCCTCCAAAACTAGCTCTCTTCAATCAAGAGCCCTTTGAACTTCACAAAACAAAAAATAAAATAATAATAATAGTATTATTCCCAATTCCAAAGCTTTTACCAAATCAATCTTTGCCAAACAGATTTTCTATCACCTCGAAAGACATTTCTGATTAAATCCCAAAAATAAATGCGAAGATCATCGCGGAACCCTGCATCCCTTGTAGACCATGTTTTGTTCTTATTTTGAAATGTTTAAACGGAAGCGCGCCCTTCCGCTGACTGTGACCTTCACGCTCGCTGCAGAAGCAGCATTTTTATCTTTGTTTACAAATTCCAAAACGCTTTTCTTTTTGTCCTCCTGTGCACACAATTATAACGCTTTTTAGAGAAGACTAAATTAATTACACTAAATTAATTACTCTCCCGATATCCAACTATATCACCATAGTTTGCTGCAAGCACAACTATATCATGGCAAAACCCATTTCTGCCCTCAAGTTTGCTTCAGCGCCCTCAAGGCCAATAATTGTAATATTCTCCACGGAAGGGGTCCCCCTTAAATTTTAGTCGCTTGTGCGGTCCGCGCGCATACTATACTATATTATAATGTCCAACACCATCAAATCAGCCGCACCAAAACAGAGCGCTTCCCCCCAATCAACACATTATTTGGCAAGTTTAGAGTATGACAAAAAACGCAGTTTTGGCAACCCCGCTAAACATTTAATTTGCTGTTTTGTATTTCTGTTAACCAAAATATTCCCGCTAGCAGACGGGAACGAAATCAGGATAAGCCACAATAAGCCATTTCATTCCAGTACATTTAGTTACTATTAACAAAGCATGCCTAGCACTTGGAAATAACCATTTTAATTGCCGTTTTACAACTTTCAGCATCATACAAAAAATTCTAATTGAATTCATTCACAAAGAATGTGATCTCTGGTTTAAAATTTAGCTCAAACATCCTCATTCAAATCATTTTGAGCAGGCCTGTCTTGTTTTTAGAATAAAACAGTCCATCGCCTCGCTCCTATCAACCAGCCGAGGCCCGCTATCATATACAAAACAGCACGTTTTGCCTTTCCCCGCCTCGTCATCAAAAACAATAATTAGTATCTGTGGAACAAGCCGTATCGCTTGTGTCTCCCTTCACATATTATATATAGATTACTTCTATGCTTAGTGCGTATTTCATCCCGCAGGTTTTAATATTTCATGCATATTTAAGCTGGCCAGCAAACCCATATTTGTTTATCCATAAATTTAGGTGTTTAACCGTTGTAGCGCTTTGACTTTCAACAAACTTCCAATCTCTACACGGTAGACGCTGTTTTGGATCGTCGTCGCTAGCCGCTTTTTATTCGAGTTGCCCATCTTTGGATGGAGCTCGCGTGCACTCAGTTATCAGTTAGCAAATTTCTTTTCCGCGGAAGGACATACGTAACACACGCAACACGTAACACACGCAACACGTAACACAAATGTATACCCTAGCTTGATATACTGTCAGAGTTATATTTGTACCTTTCCGGACCACGGCACAGGACACCCCGAACTGCCCCAAGTTTTATAGACTCATGCTCTGTCTCGTTACCTGGCAGCGACTAGTATACCCAGGGTTTGTAACGCAGTCCCCTGGACGCGTGTCGCAGTCCCCTGGACGCGAGTCACATTTAAAAAATGGACCTCACGTGTAATGCCCCTTCAACAAACGCAGACATTCACGTGGACTTACCAGATATGACCCCAGATGTCTCTTTCAGAGGGTTAGTCGTCGAAACCGTCGAGAACCCAGGCGCTCCTTCGAGTTATCCAGCCCGGAAAAGGGTATTTAAGCGCCGTGCACGGTCTTTCCAGATATCGAACGGGAGCGACCTGGATTCTGCTTCGGTATCTTGACCACAGGCTCGAAGGACCAAATGTTAGGTTCATCCAATTGTAGGTTTATCCTTAGGTTTTTCCAATTCAGCTTTCAATAAAAAAGGCATCTGTAGTCACATCACATTTAATTCTTGCAAGAAGAGAATACATCCGGCAGCTCGCCCCACCCAAGATTATTCTAAAGAGCGGCATTATGTCCTGCCCATTTAAGGCTTCAAATCAAAACAATTACAAGGTTATCGATTCCATTTGCGTAAGCAAGAAACAAAACAATTCCATAATCAAGTAAACCAAGCGTCAACCTAGCGTCACAAATTAAAACAATATGCGAGTAATCGATCCAATTGCGTAAGCAAGAAACAAAACAATTCCATATCAAGCGTCACAAAGGAAAACAATATGCAAGTTGATTGATAGCTATCCGTTGAGCCAACAACAATTTAAGCGTCCTTCGAACTTGTATCTCTCGCTGGACCCAGCTGTCCTGGAGAGCGACCTTGGCGTAAGCGTTTGTCTTCGTTGAAAGCGATCAACACATATAACTATATTGTTTAATATAGTTACACATTTAGGATGAGCATTACTATTCCTAATAAGCAAATATATTGATTAATATAGTAAGCATGTATATTATAAGGCTTTATATTCATTGCAAACACATTTATAATAATGATTACCCCAACAGTTAGCTTCCTTTCATTGCTTTTCCCCCTGGTTGCACTGCTTCCAGATGTGTTTTCATATTGAGGCATTTAACCAATCACATTTCAGCCATTATTTGTTGCCAGATCAGATCTGCCTCAAAGCCTTCACAATCCGTTCTGCGGGGTCTGCTGCATTAAACAAGACTGTTGCTTTTAACCAATCAGATTTCGAGTTGGCAACCCCACAATGATTTTTCATAGGCGTTAGCATTTTGCTGGCTGGGATACGTCATTGCTTTCACCAACTATGATTGGCTAGTAGGTGGGCCAAAGCCCGGATGTGGAGGCAGCCAGAGATCGCAAACTCCACCCATAATGGCTGACAGATTTGGTTGCAGATTTTTTCACAAAGCTATTTTCCAGAAAAAAATGGACATTAAGGAAAGGCGGTCAACTCCGAAGCTAGCAAGCCTGTTACAGCCGGGAAAATGGTGTGTGCGCCACTTTCATTGTGCTAACTTAGCTGCACAAGCAAATATATTGTTGTGTTTATTTAAAGCCATTTTCAAGACGGACTATGCCGGAAATATGACAGGACAGGCTCGACTTTCATCATTAGCTTCGATGGCGATAGAAAGGAGGATGGATATTGTGTACAGTTAAAAAGATTTTTGGGTGTGTATAATATGGCTACATTCCTAAATAATATTTCAATTGTGGGCCAAGTTCTGATATCTGAAAAGCTCCAGTGTTTTTCTTTAAGCTCCAGTGTTTGTATTTAATCACTAAATGCTGCTAGGATGTGGATTTTACCCCAGTTTAATTTTTGCCGTTTCACCATTGACGTCCATCGCTGTCTTTTCCCGATTAAATCACCCCATGGCCTGGTTGTAATGTCTCAAAAGCTCCAGTATTTGTATTCAATCAATATATGCTGCTAGGAAGTGGATTTTACCTAATTTTAGTGCATTTTTTGTCATTTCACGTATGGACGTATCGACGTTCATCGCTGTGGACAAAATATAATATATGATTCAGATATTTCTTAGGCCAGCAGAGAAGGCCTTGAAGGCCCTGACGGCCCGCCACTGTTATTTTGACGTATGTTTGTTCTGGGTTTCTCGATTTATAAAAAATTGCTCTCCCGAAAATGCGACCTATACTCCTAACGCATATTTTTTTTCCTCTTCATTGTGCATTGTTTGGCTGGTACGACTTATATGTACTCAGGTACGACTCATAGTCCGAAAAATACGTTAATCGCCTCTTCCGTTTCATAGTATAATCCAAGGGTGTCAGACTCGGGTTGGTTCGCGGGCTGCATTAACGTCAACTCGATTTCATGTGGGCCGGACCATTTTTTAAAAATGGATTAAAATAACTGGATTAAAAAGCAACATTAAAAACAATGTTTTATTTGAGGGTTTTTTCTTAGTAAGTGAAACATTCTTTTAATCATTTGTTTTTCATTT
Organism: Stigmatopora argus; assembly: GCF_051989625.1. Taxonomy (NCBI): domain Eukaryota; kingdom Metazoa; phylum Chordata; class Actinopteri; order Syngnathiformes; family Syngnathidae; genus Stigmatopora; species Stigmatopora argus. Next base: position 1,824,502 of record NC_135399.1, read on the forward strand.
CAAAGGGAAACCAAATTTTTCTTTAATTATTTTCGATATTAGAGTGGAAAACAGAAAAATATTTTTTAGATATTACAAAATGATTTTTGAACTAAAAACACAGAAAAAATGGATTAAAAAATGAAATTATTGATTTAAAAGGGGGAAAATCAGGAAATACAATATACATCTATAATCTTCATTTTAATTTGATCCTAAAACAGAAAGTCGGCACTCATGATTGACCTTCCTGGGTGATAGGTTTATTAATAGGTATACTTTAATATAATATAAACAATACAAGGTGGGCATCGGGCACATCTCTGGCGTTATCTTGCAAGTGAGAATCGTCCTGGCTCGTCCTCGCCACCGTGACATTCTGAAGAAAGGGCATCCTCCTCTGTCCATTTAGTCGCGCATAATCAATATATATATATATATATATATATATATATATATATATATATATATATATCAGTGGCGGGCCGTCAGGGCCTTCTCTGCTGGCCTAAGAAATATCTGAATCATATTATATTTTCTCCATCAATACGTACTCATTATTCCAAATGGTCTGTTAGCTTCCTTTCATTGCTTTTCCCCCTGGTTGCACTGCTTCCAGATGTGTGTTTTCATATTGAAGCATTTAACCAATCACATTATATATATATATATATATATATATATATATATATATATATATATATATATATATATATATATATATATATATATATATATATATATCAGTGGCGGGCCGTCAGGGCCTTCTCTGCTGGCCTAAGAAATATCTGAATCATATTATATTTTCTCCATCAATACGTACTCATTATTCCAAATGGTCTGTTAGCTTCCTTTCATTGCTTTTCCCCCTGGTTGCACTGCTTCCAGATGTGTGTTTTCATATTGAAGCATTTAACCAATCACATTTCAGCCATTATTTGTTGCCAGATCAGATCTGCCTCAAAGCCTGCACAATCAGTTCTTGCGGGCTCTGCTGCATTAAACTAGACTGTTGCTTTTAACCAATCAGATTTCGAGGTTGCAACCCCACAATGATTTTTCATAGGTGTTAGCATTTTGCTGGCTGGGATATGTCATTGCTAGTAGGCGGGCCAAAGCAGTACCAAGGCAGCCGAGATTGCAAACTCCACCCGATATGGCCGACAGAAGCAAAAACAAATAGATTCTGTTTGCTCACAAAGCTATTTTCCAGACGGACTTTTTCAGAAAAAAAATGGACATTTTTAAGAAAGGGCGGTCAATTCCGAAGCTAGCAAGCCTGTTACAGCCGGGAAAATGGTGTGTGGGGCACTTTCAGCGCGCTAACTTAGCTCCACAAGCAAATAGTATATTGTTTTGTTGCTTTAATGCTATTTTCAAAACGGACTATGCCGGAAATATGACAGGACAGGCTTGACTTTCATCATTAGCTTCGATGGCGATAGGAAAGAAGGAAGAAAGAAAGGAGGATGGATATTGTGTAAAAATGATTTTTGGTGAGTAAAATTACAAATATGGCTATATTCCTAAATAATATTTCAATTGTGGGCCAAGTTCTGATATCTGAAAAGCTCCAGTGTTTGTATTTAAGCTCCAGGGTTTGTATTTAATCACAAAATGCTGCTAGGAAGTGGATTTTACCCCAGTTTAATTTTTGGCGTTTCACCATTGACGTCCATCGCTGTCTTTTCCCGGGAAAAATCACCCCCCTGGCCTGGTTGTAATGTCTCAAAAGCACCAGTATTTGTATTCAATCAATAAATGATGCTAGGAAGTGGATTTTACCTCATTTTAGTGCATTTTTTGTCATTTCACGTATGGACGTATCGACGTTCATCGCTGTCTTTTTATCGGGGAAATGATACTCCGGGCCCGGTTCTGATGTCTAAAAAGCTCCAGTATTTGTATTTAATCAATAAATGCTGTTTTTGGCTGGATTTTACCCCATTTTCGGGCAATGTTTGCCCGTACGCCATTGACGTTCATCGCTGTATTTTCCCGGGAAAATCACCCCCTGGCCTGGTTTTAATGTCTGAAAAGCTCCAGTATTTGTATTTAATCATGAAATGCTGCTAGGAAGTGGATTTTACCCCATTTTTGTGCATTAATTTATTGATTATTTTTTATGTGTCGCAGCTGTAGCTGCAGTCGAGGTTTTATAGCCATAAAATAGTTTTTGAGGGTTGGATTGATACGTTGAAGGCGCTACCAGAAAATGCACCGCCCGCCACTGATATATATATATATATATATATATATATATATATATATACATATATACATATATACATATATACATATATATATATATATATATATATATATATATATATATATATATATATATATGTATATATATATATATATATATATATATATATATATATATATATATATATATAAAATGTGAATACTTTGAATACTGTACTCACAGTGAAAATAATTCCTCTCCGCTTTATATAAATAAATAAAATCAGGTTAATGGGAGTTTTAGTTCACATCCTTAGAGGAGAGCCCCCTTTCAGTGTGGTACAGCTTCACGTTGGGGATTTGTGAAGGCTTTCGTGAGCCATGCTTTCCGGTTGCTCGTCCAATATACAGGCAGAAAGGTGTTAGGTTTATCATTATTATAAATGTGTATCAATATTATTATATTATATATGTGCTTGCAATGAAGAGTTATTGACATTAATACAAAGGGAATTGTAATACATCTCTTGCCAAAGTAATGACTGTGGTTCGCATCAAGAGAACTGTGAATTGTTTTGGGCATCAAGATGGTTCACAACAAGAACGGTGGATTGTTTTGGGAAGCATCAACTTCTCAGGATGGTTCACATCAAAACTCTCTTGGGAAGATTTGACAGACCTACAATTGTTTTGAGAACGGAGATAAATTGTTATGAGACTCTAAAAATGTTTAGACTTCTGTGGGGCATGGTGTTAAAATCTTATGAATAAGTTAGCGAGAGAGACATCGAGTCATTAGAATGATCTTGACCGGACACGCGGGTGGATGTATTCTCTTCTTGCAAGAATTAAAATATGTGACTTCAGATGCCTCTTTTATTGAAAGGTGAATTTGGAAATACCTAGGGATAAACTTATCATTTTGGTCCTTCGAGCCTGTGGTCAACAAACCGAAGCAGAATCCGGGCGCTTTAGATCGATATGTGGGAAGACCGTGCGCACGGCGTCTGATATCCTTTGCGGGCTGGATTATTCGATGGAGCACCTGGATTCTCGACGGTTGAAGACTAATCCTACTGAAGAGACATCTGAAGACATCTCTGGTAAGACCACATGAATGTCTGCATTTGTTGACGGTTGCCAAATGCGCGAAGGGGCATGACATGTGAATGTTAACAAATATGCAATAGAAGATATAGGACGAAACCACCCATTCCCACAACACTTATACATCCCTTCTGCCGTTTGACAAAGGACAAAACCACCCATTCCCACAACACTTATACATCCCTTCTGCCAATTGTTCTCTCACACTTTCACGTTCTATGTTGGGGTTTACCCCGGTGGACGAGAAGGTAGCGTCCCTCCGTCTTCGGATGGTGGGATGGGACCTAGTAACTGTTGTTTGTGCATATGCACCAAACAGCAGTTCAGAGTACCCACCCTTTTTGGAGTCCTTGGAGGGGGTGCTGGAGAGTGCTAATTCGGAGACTCCCTCCTTCTGCTTGGGGACTTCAATGCTCATGTAGGCAATGACAGTGAGACCTGGAGGGGAGTGATTGGGAAGAACGGCCCCCTTGATCGGAACCCGAGTGGTGTTCTATTGTTGGATATCTGCGCTTGTCGTGGATTGACAATAATGAACACCATGTTCAAGCAGAAAGGTGTCCATATGTGCACATGGCACCCTTGGCCGCAGTTCAATGATCGATGATGATTGTGGTCGTGTCATTGAGTCCGAGTGGATCATGTTCCGCGCTTCTATTGCTGAGGCGGTAGACCGGAGCTGCAGCCGCAAGGTGGTCGATACCTGTCGTGGCAGCAATCCCAGAATGCGCTAGTGGATACCGGCGGCCCATGGGATTCCGGAGGCAGCTGACGGGTACCAGGTGGCCAAGCGGCTCTTTGGTCGACATGTTATGTTCGCCCGACCAGTCTACATGTGCTTTGTGGACTTGGAGAAGGCGTTCGACCGTGTCCCCTGGGCAATCTTGTGGAGGGTACTCCGGGAGTATGGGGTTCCAGAACCTCCGTTACGCGGGGTCCGCGTAGCTGGCATTAAGTCGGATCTGTTTCAATTGGGGGTTGCACCCCGCCAGGGCTGCCCTATGTCACCGATTCTGGAAAGTCTGGGTCTCCCTGCTGAAGCTGCTGACCCCGCGACCCGACTTCGGATAAAGCGGGAGAAGATGACGAGATGAAATGAAATGAGACAATATTATAATTTCTTAAAGGACACATCTGCCTACAGAGCTACGACAATATTACAATTTCTTCAAGGACACATCTGGCTACGAGACAGAGCTCTACTGAGTAAATTAGAATATTAATGCAGTCATAACTAGATAAGGGCAACATATACATTTTAATATGAAGACACACTTCACTCCAGAACCTCTGTTACTGTTTATAAACATAAAAAAATAACCACAAATTGATTTCACATTTGGGATTTTCTTCGAAAACATAACATTTCGAAATACGCATTGTTGATGTTCTTAAACGTTTTTCTATAACACCTCAAAACATATTTGCAATTTAATGTTCTTTGGCACGTTGGGATCTCCAAAATTATCACACTTGACTCACAGTTAGCAACGTGAGGGACTCAAACAGTCATCTTCCATTACAGTGTTTGCTGCTCAATGTCATTCTTGAGTCACTCAGCTATGCCAAAGCCACTCCTACACCCCACAGTGCATATTGGTAGTCACCCAACTGAGTGTCTCATTTTGTTTCCGATGGCTTTTACATCATAAATATGGATTTTACATCATTAATTAGCAGAGGTGGATTGAGTAGCTAAGTTTTACTCAAGTAAAAGTAGCATTACTACAAAATAATTACTTACTAAAAAATTGTGATCCATAGAATTTAGTCAAGTACAAATCAAGCAGTATTTGGAATAAAGAATACGTATTCAACTAATAAATAAATGCTGTCAATATCCGATTTTTTTTACAGTGGTACTTTCTTTTTAAAGTAATCTATATGAACTGCTGTTATTACACTGCACTATAACTTATTACATGACCACATCATGTACCATCATCAACCAAAAAACAGAAAAATAATCTATGGATGAAACATGAATGGTTGTAGGTCTGTACCATTTTTTGGGGGTTTGGGTGGATGGATGTGTTTTCCTTGTGTGGGCTGTCCGTGTGATTATGAATGTGTTTCACCTTCTGTGTCTTTCCGGTGCACCTCCCCTCGTGTGACCATGGTGTTTGGAATTGTCTTGTCATCCATCCCCCGCATATGCATTTAAACCCTGTGTCGTTGTCAGTCTGTGTGGGAGTATTGTCTCCTGTGAGTAATGTTTGCCGATTTGTCTCCCCTGTTAAGTTTGTATTTTTGTTAATTTTGTCCCAGTCTTTAGTTTTGTATGTAGTATGTATTTATATGATTATTTTTCAATAAAATCATAATTTGTGCACCAGCACTTCACTCTCGTTTTCCTGCTTCCTGCTCCTGGGTTCTACTACGCTTCGCAGCCAAGGCTAAATCATAACAATTGGCTAACCACCTATTCAGGGTGTCACCCACCTGGTGTCCATGGTTGGCTGGGAGAGGCTCCAGCTCCACTAGCGACCCTTGTGAGGATAAGCAGTACAGAAAATGAATGAATGAAACATCTCCCGTCCCAAAAGCTTGAGTGCCCATTAGTGGAGAAAACCTACCCTAGCAAGGACAGCAATGCGACAGCAGTGTGAAATAGTTTATATTTGTGGCAAAAATAAAGTACATTTGAATACAAAGGACAAAGAGGAAAAATGTAACGACTTTAGTGTAGCCAAATGTAGCAGAGTAAGAGCAGTGTTTCTTCTTCACAAATCTAGTCAAATACAAGCAAAAAGTATGGCATAATAAAACTACTTATAGAAGTAAAAACAATCTCAAAAATTACTCAAGGGAATGTAATGCGTTACTACCCACCTCTGTTACTAAGTACTTACAATTGTCACCGCATCAAACGTTCATTCGTCTTCCATACCGCATAGCCTCGTAAGGGTTGCATGGGTTGCTGGAGCCTGTCCCAGCTGACTTCTGGCTAAAGGCAGACTACATCCTAGATTGGTCGCCAGTCAGTCGTAGAGCACACAGAGAAACAAATGACCTTCACACTCACAATCATACCACCACCAGCAGGAATCGAAGTCAGTCGAGTGAACCTCTTCACCATGAAGTGGCCCAGATGAAATGTCCAGAAGCAAAATGGCTACCACTGGCTTCATTTCCATTTTACAATAGGTTTACCTCTTTGCAATTGTGATCAATAAGCTCTCTTTTTAAAAGTTTATTTGGTGTATGTCATTCGTTAACCCGCTGTTGGCGCAGTGATTTGAGTGCCCTGCTGCCATTGTAGTGGCCTGAGTTCAATTCCCACATGAGTGGGTTGAGTCAGGAAGACTGATGGGAGAATGTGTGACAAATCTAACAGGCGATTCTACGGTGTCCCCGTGGCGACAACTGAGAGGAATAGCCGAAAGTCCACCATTTGGCATATGCATTAGCATTATGTCACACATGACATCAGTGGATTTACAAAGTTCACTCATGACACACAATGCACACACCTACAGCCTCCTTTAAAGAAATTTTATGGGAAGGACATGAACGATGACTCACCCATTATAATGCCAGTGGCTGCATGTTTGGAAGCCATCTATCCATGGGCTTGACTGCTAAGAGAGCGCGAGAGAGACCCTAAGGAATGAAACGGGCACAGATGATGTTGCCTCCCAAATCTGGAAGTCATTTAATACACTTCACTAGCCACTTTGTCTGACCTCTGGCAATGACGCTTATACGGTAGTGAGGAAAGATGACATCAAACCACAACACAACATTGCCCAATGCTTTTAGGGTATAATTCTCATACCAAATGTCATCTAATGTACAATTCCAAACATATAAATCGACAGGCGAAAATCTGACATCAAGATATATTAGAAAATATTTTAGGGAAAAGTTTTTATCAAATATGATATGAGATCATGTACATTTCTTTGACAAATATTGTTTTAAGAATTCCTCAACAGTTACAACAAAATATTACAAAAACATCTATACAGTGAAATGTTCAAGCAAACAATATAAGTTTTGAAAAATACATCAGCTTAATTAAAAAACTGACTGCAAAATTGCAACACATTGTAAATTACAGCAACCCATACTGTAAATTTGTACCATAAAATCATTTATTCATTAATTTTCCGAACTGCTTATCCTAAAAGGGTTGCGGGGAGTGCCGGAGCCTATCCCAGCTAACCATGGGCACCAGGCCAGGGCACCTGAATTGGTGGACAGCCAATCACAGGGCAAAAGGAGACCGACAACCATTCAAGCTCACACTCAGCCAGCTTACCATGCATGTTTTTGGGACGTGGGAAGAAACCGGAGTACCCATAGAAAACCCACGGAAGCCCGGGGAGAACATGCAAACTCTGCACAGGAAGGTCTGAAGACCATTAATTGCTGTTAAACTAATGTGTGTGCATTTATGACAATATGTCCTCATTTAGGTAAAGTTTCCATTGCAGGGGTGGGCGTGAGTGGGAGGGCCATGCAAAGAGTGTGGTTTGACCCAAATGCAGGGAAGCAGGCTGACACAGGGAGTGAGGGTGCATGGTCTCTGGAGGGACGACGGCCATGTCGCAGGCCGCCTCGCCCTAGAAGCAGGGTGCCTCTGTTCTGCCTTTCATCCATTAATTTAATCTTTAAATGCATATAGTAGCCCCCTAGGCGAAAGTTTTTTTTGCTTAATTAAATTATGATTTTAAAAAGTCTTAAGAAAGTGGACTATAAATTACTAATGTAACATCAAATTTGATACCAAATTATTTGGCAACATTGTGTTTTTCTTTATAGATTGAGAAACTGTAAAAATATGATGCGTGTTTAGTTAGTTCTGGCAGAACTCATTTTTGAAAGGATTTATGATAAGAGTGGTCCTTTCAGAGTCGTCATGGTTACATTTAATCAACCTTTGCTAAAGTCATTCCCCTCCTCCTTATTATCCGCCTCCTTTTTTACCTCCTCTCCAAGGGCCACATAAATACGGGTCGGCAGTCCAAGCAGAGGGGGTCCCGGCTTACGCACACATCTGGACAGCAGCTTGCACGATGCGTCTTTTGGCTTTCTTGTGGACGCTGAGCTTCCTTCTGAAAGAATCACACACATGGGGCTACAAGAATGGCATATTTCACAACTCCATCTGGCTGGGTAAATTTTTTCAGTTTTTTTAATGGGGTAAAACTTCTAAATAAACGTGATGAATAAACTAGTTAAATTTGGATCAGGCAACTTAATACTCTGAGTGACAGCTAATTACACAACCCAAGTTGTTTCTTTGTTTTTTAGCTACCATTTTGTACAATATAATTCTGGAAAATATTACAATCCATCACATAATAACCTAAAAATAAAACGATCAAAATACTAATTATTATATTAATGCATGAAATTGTGCCAATCAAAATTTATTCGTGTTATCTTGCAATTTGAATTTATTTTCCGTTGAGCTCTTTTATTGTGGAAGCGTGCCAAATGTAATAATCGATGAAGTTTTTAGTTTTGTTGCCAGCCACGTAAGTCTATCTTCAAAGAGTAATGAAATGGAAGCAATAAGAAAACAAGGAGTGCCATCTGTGTATGGAGGAGCTAAATCAAGGCCAAATGTTTTGAATACAAAATCATTAAAAAATTGCATGTTCTCCCTGGGCTTGCCTGGGTTTTCTCCAGGTACTCCGGTTTCCTCCCACATTCCAAAAACATGCATGCCCCTTTGTATGAGTGTGAGCGTGAATGGTTGTCCGTCTCCTCGTGCCCTGCAATTGGTTGGCCACCAATTCAGGGTGTCCGCCACCTCGTGCCCGAAGTCAGCTTGGATAGACGCCCCGTGAACCTAGTGAGGATAAGCAATTCAGGAAACAAACGAATGAAAATCACCAAAAATATATTCCCTCACAGATCTTATTTTCTCACTTTCATATTTTTTTCACTTCATGCCTTTTTTTCGGTTTCAAATGTTTTCTCTTTCTGGATACAATTTTTTTCACATGGGCGTTGCCTTGGCACAGAAGCACCTAGGCTTATGAAAAAACAGCTTACCAAAACGTCCCCAAACAATGTTGCCTTTCGTAAAAATATGTGCTTTGAATTATTAACACTCCACATTCTTCAGTCATCTTTCATACTGCGCATCCTCGTGAGGGTTGAGGGTGTTGCTGGAACGTATCCCAGCTGACTTTGAGCGAAAGGCAGACTACACCCTAGACAGGTCGCCAGCCAGCCTGAGGGCATACAGCGAGATCACCGACCATTCGCACTCACAATCCTACCGCCACCAGTGAGAATCGAGCCTGCACCTGCCCAGACTGAAGTCAGGCGATTCAAACAACCAAAACTGTGCTGCGTTAGCGTTATTGTTTAGATTCCGGAAACAGCAGTTCTTTAGATTAGATAAAGGTTCCCTTTTTCTACAAGTATCAAGTAAATATTGTGGAGAGAATGTGGGTTCACAATAATTCAAAGCACCTACGTTTCCGAACATCATTTCGAACACGTATTGCTGGGTTGTATTCCTCACGCCTCTAAGATTTAAAAGCGAAAAAAACATTGAATGCAAAAAAATATTGACTGCAGAAAAAAAAACATTGAAAAAGGCAAAATAAGATCTAAAAGTGCAAATATTTGTTTTGTTGACTTTATTTGTTAAAACATTCACAACCAAAAATTATTTTTGCAATGAATACTTTTGGCCTTGATTTAGCTCTGTACATTGCAGGTCTGTCACCTCACAATGTGTGACCTCAGGTAATTCATCTCATCTCCTCTAATCTCATTTTCTGAACTGTTTTATCCGCATTAGGATCGTGGGGGGTGCTGGAGCCTATCCCAGCTGACTTTGGGCCAGAGGCGGGTGACACCCTGAATCGGTGGGCATCCGATCGCAAGGCACAAGGAGACGGCCAAACATGCACACCTACACCCATTCTATATGGGTTATTTAGAGTGTCCAATCAGCCTACCATACATGTTTTTGGAATGTGGGAGGAACCCGGGGTACCCGGAGGAAACCCACGCAGACCCGGAGAGAACATGCAAACTCCACACAGGTGGACCGACCTGGATTTGAACCCAGTACCCCAGAGCTGTGAGGCTGACACGCTAACCACTCGCCCCACCGTGCTGCCCACTCAAGTAATTTCAAGAATGAGTAAAATGGGCAAAAGAAACTCACAACTCCTTTCATGATGAAATGTGATATGCCGAAGCAAACAGCACCCAATTTTGTGGGTGGATCTGAGCAAAGGCAGCATGTCTTGTAGCCATGCATGCGTGAAGCCCAAAACAGAACAGACTCTCCTTTGAGAAGGTCAAAAAGAATGAGACCAATTCTTTCTTCTTTCTTTACTGTTTTTAGCAAACTGGCTCATCAAATGTTCCTTACTGGTCTTTGATCGTTTATTTTGTCATGAAAGCAAAATTCTCCTTGACATTGATAAAAAGCTAAGTTTTGTTAATGCCAAAATATTGATAGTTATAAATATTGAAAGTAAAGAAAAATAACAATTATTGTTGTTATGGTTAAGCAAAATGGTACATCAGATTTGTCAAAGGATCTAAAATCAACTTCAATGTTAACAAAGACATGTACATTTTGTTTCATTACTGTGGCGGCCAGAGTTTTATTTGTTTTTTTCCAAGAAATTCAATCATTTTATCAGAAAATTGTTAATACGTGTTGTGTAGGTAATTGAAACATTCCGAACACTGCCGATATTAGCATCTATTTTTTTCCATCCGACCGACCGAGCGGTGAACTGAGTGAATTGAACACAGAAGGAAGTGGAGCAGCCGCTAAATAGTATTTTCTCGCATATCAGCCGTATTCGTAACAAAAAAAATGATGACTGAATCAAGGGTACGGCTTGTATGTGCACAAATTAGACTTACAGGGTTGCTATACTCTTTTTCACCAGTAGATGTCGGTAAATTAACATTTACTATTTGTTTTTTTTTTCTGTTTTGGTCTAAGAAAACAACCCTTACAGGATGAATTAGTATGAAACTGTTTTTTTAGAGTGGAAAATAAGTATTTGGTCACCTACAAAAAAGGAATATTTCTGGCTGTCAAAGAGGTCTAACGAGGTCTCCACTCATTACCTGTATTAATAGCATCTGTTCTAACTCATTATCGGTATAAAAGACACCCGTCCACAACCTCAGTCTCTCCCACTCCAAACTCCACTATGGCCAAGACCAAAGAGTGTCGAAGGACAGCACAGACAAAATTGTAGACCTGCACCAGGCTGGGAAGACTGAATCTGCAATAGGTAAAACGCTTGGTGTGAAGAAATCAACTGTGGGAGCAATTATTAGAAAATGGAAGACATACAAGACCACTGATAATGTCCCTCAATATGGGGCTCCATGCAAGATCCCACCCCGTGGTGTCAAAATGATAACAAGAACGGTGAGCAAAAATCCCAGAACCACACGGGGGGACCTAGTGAATGACCTGCAGAGAGCTAGGACCACAGTAACAAAGGCTACGATCAGTAACACAATGCGCCGCCAGGGACTCAAATCCTGCACTGCCAGACTTGTCCCCCTGCTGAAGCCAGTACATATCCAGGCCCGTCTGCGGTTCGCTAGAGAGCATTTGAATGATCCAGAAGAGGACTGGGAGAATGTGTTATGGTCAGATGAAACCAAAATATAACTTTTTGGTAGAAACACAGGTTCTCGTGTTTGGAGGAGAAAGAATACTGAATTGCATCTGAAGAACACCATGGAAACATCATGCTTTGTGGCTGTTTTTCTGCAAAGGGACCAGGACGACTGATATGTGTAAAGGAAAGAATGAATGGTGCCATGTATCGAGAGACATCACTGCCCTAGAGGAGATCTGCATGGAGGAATGGGCCAAAATACCAGCAACAGTGTGTGAAAAGCTTGTGAAGTTACAGAAAACGTGTGGCCTCCGTTATTGTTAACAAAGGGTACATAACAAAGCATTGAAATGAACTTTTGGTATTGACCAAATACTTATTTTCCACCATGATTTGCAAATAAATTCTTTAAAAATCAAACAATGTGATTTTCTGCATTTTTTACACATTCTGTCTCTCATGGTTGAGGTTTAACCATGTTGACAATTACAGGCCTCGCTAATCTTTTCAAGTAGGATAACTTGCACAATTGATGGTTGACTAAATACTTATTTGCCCCATTGTAGGCCTCAGACAAAACACTGGACCACTATGGACCTTCTCAAAAAGCCATCAAAATACACACTTCCAGGCTTGATTTATGTGGTGACCCCCATTTCTAAAAGAGGATGAGGCAATTATGTCATAGGAAGTGGAAGCAGTTTATATATGTAGTTTAGTTTGACATGTATGAAACTGCAAGGTGACAAAGACGAAATGCCCTAACGCAAGATAATGCAGCCGATACGGTCATTTATTTCAAAATAGAGAAAGGATAAACAGATAAAATGCTAAACAAAATTTATTTTGATGGCTATGAATAAAATTTAAAAAATGTATCTTCCATAAAACGTGAAAAAACTCACTCACTTGTGCCTGCCATTGTTTGCTCAGGGCACCGCCATTTTACCTTTTACTGGCAGTTAAACGTGCTCTGACTGGCCAAACGCGAGTAACCTTGATACATGTGTTCGTGGTGTTTACCATGTCAGCACATTCCAATAGTTGTTAAGGCTGATTGAAGGTCTTGCGGTCGATCATTAAAAAATCAGCCTTAATACCTGCGTAATGTGTATGCTATTATTGCATCCAGAGACTCAGACACACTTCCTGGTTGTACTGCTCCCATGACTTCCTTTTTGAATTCGTCCACGTGCAGGCAACACCCTTTCGGAATGTGTTATTCAGCAGACGATCATTTCGATTCAGACAGTATCTCAGAAATACCACGTGGGATGATTTTTCTCAAGATTTTCCGTTCAAAGTAACACATTTTTACTCCTATTAAAACCATAAATATGGTGGTGAAAATTGTGAATCAGGGGGTGTCTTATATGAGAGAAATCGTAAAATTCAACGATTTTAAAGAAATTTTAAGGGTATATGTGAGGGTATACATTGGTGCAAATAAGTATTTTGTCAACCACCAATTGTGCAAGTTATCCTACTTGAAAATGTTAGAGAGGCCTGTAATTGTCAACATGGATAAACCTCAACCATGAGAGACAGTGTGGAACCCCCCCAGAAAATCACATTGTTTGATTTTTAAAGAATTTATTTGCAAATCATGGTGGAAAAAAAGTATTTGATCAATACTAAAAGTTCCTCCACTCCTTGTCATGCTGAAAGACCCAGCTACGTCTCATCTTCCATGTCCTTGCTGATGGAAGGAGATTTTCACTCAAAATCTCTCGATACATGGCCCCATTCATTCTTTCCTTTACACAGATCAGTCGTCCTGGTCCCTTTGCAGAAAAACAGCCCCAAATCATGATGTTTCCACCCCCATGCTTCACAGTGGGTATGGTCTTCTTCTGATGCAATTCAGTATTCTTTCTCCTCCAAACACGAGAACCTGTGTTTCTACCAAAAAGTTCTATTTTGGTTTCATCTGACCACAACACATTCTCCCATTCCTCTTCTGGATCATCCAAATGCTCTCTAGCGAACTGCAGACGGGCCTGCATGTGTACTGGCTTCAACAGGGGGACACGTCTGGCAGTGCAGGATTTGAGTCCCTGGTGGCGCATTGTGTTACTGATAGTAGCCTTTGTTACTGTGGTCCCAGCTCTCTGTAGGTCATTCACTAGGTCCCCCCATGTGGTCCTGGGATTTTTGCTACCCGTTCTTATCATTTTGACGCCACGGGGTGAGATCTTGCATGGAGCCTCAGATCGAGGGAGATTATCAGTGGTCTTGTATGTCTTCCATTTTCTAATAATTGCTCCCACGGTTGATTTCTTTACACCAAGCATTTTACCTATTGCAGATTCAGCCTTCCCAGCCTGGTGCGGGTCTACAATTTTGTCTCTGGTGTCCTTCGACAGCTATTTGGTCTTAGCCATAGTGGAGTTTGGAGTGTGAGAAACTGAGGTTGTGGACAGGTCTCTTTTATACCAATAATGAGTTAAAACATGCTATTAATACAGGTAACGAAAGAAGACCTCGTTAGAAGTTAGACCTCTAAGACAGCCAGAAATCTTGCCTGTTTGTAGGTGACCAAATACTTATTTTCCACTCTAATTTGGAAATAAATTCTTTAAAAATGAAACAATGTGATTTTCAGTTTTTTTTCCACATTCTGTCTTTCATGGTTGACGTTTACCCGTGTTGACAATTACAGGCCTCTCTAATATTTTCAAGTAGAAGAACTTGCACAATTGGTGGTTGACTAAATACTTTATTCACCCCACTCTATGTGAGAAAATACAGTAGTCTATTCTGTTGTTTTAATCCAAATATTTTACTTAAGTGGCCTGGCGGCTGAGTGGTTAGCGCGTCGGCCCCACAGCTCTGGGGTCCTGGGTTAAAATCCAGGACACGTCAACCTGTGTGGAGTTTGCATGTTCTTCCCTGGCCTGCGTGGGTTTTCTCTGGGTTCTCCGGTTTCCTAACACATTCCAAAAACATGCATGCTAGCTGATTGTACACTTTAAAGTGGCCCTTTGTATGAGTGTGAGTGTGAATGGTCTTCCGTCTCCTTGTGCCCTGTGATCGGCTGGCCACCGATTAAGGATGTCCCCCGCCTCTGGCCCGAAGTCAGCTGGCACTGGCTCCAGCACCCCCCAAGACCCTTATGAGGATAATGCGGTTCAGAAATGAATGAATATCTTACTCAAGATTGCTTTGACCAAGTGGCAGATGACATGTGGCCAATAAGTTGGGTTGTTTTTGGGGGCTAAACTGCAGCAAACTTTAGCTGCGTACTCAATGGCATAGGAACCAAAACAATGCAGCTTTCGCCGGAATTTTTTCCCTGGGCAGGGTTGTCAAAAGCAGATGAGAATGTATTAGATTTAACTCTCCAGGCTTGCTTGTAGAATCAAGGGTTGTAAATGTTAGATATTCACTATATTCATATTATAGATATTCATTTAGTACATCTTATGTGAATGGAGCCCAAGATGAAGCCAGCGGGGATTGTGTCTTCTTTTCACTGAGTTGCGGGGACGTTACATTGCTTCAGCCTCCGTTTTGAACTTGTGCAGTAAAATCCCTCTAACGTTTTTAATGACTGACTTCCTCTGACACAATTTCAATTTTATATTTAATGAGAAGAACAATAAGTATATGTACTACTCATCCATATCCTCTTTATTCCGGTGCGGCATACACCATGGTGCTGGCTCCGGTACTCTTGTGATGTCACTGTTTTTTAAGAAAGCTGATGGCAACATTATATAAAGATTTTTGGTACACTTTCCATAGTTATGGATCTCTGTTAGTATTGATCATTTCTTTATAAATACTCTTTGATAAAATTCTATCTTTTAAGTGGTGTATAAAAATCCATGATAGTGGTACTTTAAAACATTATTTCGGCTTAGGATGTTAGATTGTCCTTGGTGTCGACACAAGATAATCAAAGGGTGGATACTATCTTTTCTGTTGAACACATACATAGATTCATTCACTCATTCATGTCTTCGGGTGAAAGGCAAGACTAAACTCTAGACTGGTCGCCAGTCAGTCGTAGGGCACACAGAGAGACAAACGACCATTCGCACTCCCCATCATACCGCCACCAGTGGGAATCGAGTCGGCCCCTGCCTACACCGAAGTCAGGCGAGTGAACCTCTACACCACGAGGCGGCTCACACATACATTCCAACTGGTAATTTTATGTATGATGTGCGTGGCTTGGGCTGTTTTTTGATTACGTCTTTTGTCCTCTACCTTGCAACTCTTTTGCAATATTTTGCTGTACTTGCTGGGGGAAAAAATAATTTCCATAGTATTTTCTTCCTGTTTTTATAAGGCTTAGTGTTGATTAAAACATACATTTCATTTTCAGTAAATACTTAAGGTTTTTGGTGCATTTGAAACTTTCACATTTATGGTCTCAAAATTGTCTTTTATCTGTTGTATTATGCATAAATAGAACAAGCAGCTGGAGTGTACCATCGAGAGTCACGGAGAGGGAGATACCAGCTGACTTACAAGGAGGCCAAAGCCGTGTGCAAGTACGAGGGAGGGAAGTTGGCCACATACGAGCAGCTGGAGGCTGCTCGGCAAATAGGTCTGGAAAACAATTCCAAGTGATATGGATTCTAACTAACTGATGTGGATTCTAACTAACTGATATGGATTCTAACTAACTGATATGGATTCTAACTAACATTCTGTTTATCCAAACACCACACTGGTATTTACAGCTAGCAAACAATGCATACAACATGATTTTTTGCTCTTAAATGACACCCAATTGTTAAGACATCCCTGATGAATTTTAAGTGTTTTAACACCATCTTGGGTGTGTGACATCATCACTCCTGTGCCCTTTCTCATGAATGTCGCAATCCAACACCCCTGCATCTTGTCACCTCTCAGCCACTAAAGCAGACTTTCCCCTTCAGCAATCTAAGTGTGAAGTCTTTCATTTATCAAGCCAGTTTTGGCTGAGGTTTGTAACAGGAACATTGACTTCACAAAAAAAATAACGCAATCAAACCAACCAAAAAATGTGCTTTAATTGTCATTTGGAGACTAAATTACTGCCAAAGTTTTTTTTGAGAGTGTGATTGGTCCAATAGAGGAAAGTTTGATCACACTATGATTTTTTTCTTTTTTAGGTTTCCACGTTTGTGCTGCAGGATGGTTTGATACAGGACGTGTCGGCTACCCAATTGTCAAAGCTGGTGCTAATTGTGGCTTTGGAAAGGTTGGCATCATCGACTACGGTTACAGGCTTAATAAAAGCGAGAGATGGGACGTATACTGCTACAATCCAAGCTGTGAGTACATTGCCAAAGTTCTTTGTGCAACCAATAGAGGGAAATAGAAGTGACCTGTAGTTGCACTTAACTTTCCAACTATGCGTGACTCCACTATTCTCAAAACATTGATTTCACTTTCCGTACCACTTATCCTCACAAGGGTCACGAGGGGTGCTAGAGCCTATCCCAGCCAACTATTGGCACCAGGGAGGGGACACCTTGAATTGGTGCCCAGCCAATGGCAGGACACAAGGTGTACAGCAATTAATTCACCAGCCTAAAATAATAAGTACATAATAAACCAGCCTACTCTGAGTGTTTTTGGGATGTACGAGGAAACCGGAGTAAACCAAGCCCACACAAGCCCAGGGAGAACATGCAAACGGCGCATACGAAGGTCTGAACCTGGGAATGAACCCTCGATCTAAGAACTGTGAGTGCTCCATAAAAAGTATATCAAGGTTCTAGCGTGGCCTAGCCACCCTCTGAACCAAAATCCACTATTGTTGAAAATTTCAGCCCCCTCCATGATTTCTACGTCATAGAACTTGCAATATAACGGTGTTCAAATACTTATTGAACTGACTGTATATCAGTTGTCCTATTTTTGAGGATATAGAGTATTTCTGCCCCTAACGATCTTCTCCTGATTTTTCATTCATTAATTTTTAAGACCGCTTCTCCTTGTCAGGGTCGTGGGTTGCTGGAGCGCATCCCAGATGACTTTGGGAGAAAGTTGGACTACAGGTGTCAGGTTCACCATTAGATATTCTCAATTTACACTCACAAATAAAAAGGAAAAGACCGTCTTCTGAAATTTTTGCTTGCAAGGGGAATGGCCGTTGAGAAAGCTTCCCATCTCTGTTCTGACCTTACCTGTCTTTTCTGTTGCTTTATTACATTCGGTGACCCTGAGTACATGGACGTCTCAACTCTAAAGGGAAGGGTGGATAACACAAGTGAGGCATCTACTCTGACCAAAACCCATCCACTTTAGTCAAAACAGATGAGGACGAATGCATCGGGGAGCCTCTTGGAGCGTCTGTGGTGGAGGGCAGATACAGTAGGTCCAGCGCGCAGGGCAAGTTCCCAATACTCAGAGGCATCCTGGCTGCTCTTTATTCAGACTAAACAAGGCCTTTGGGAGCAAAGCTTCTTTCATTGCAAGCAAGTATGTTAATAATAATGTGCAAATAACTAACGTTGAGCTAAGTGTTCTTGAATAGCAAAGCTGTTAGGTTCGCCGATAGGCATTCCCAAATGCATGTACAAATAAAGAGGAAAACACAGACTTCTGGAATTTTCACTTGCAAGGGGAACAGCCGTTGAGGCAACCTCCCAACTCCATTCTGATCTTACACATTTTCTGTTGTTTTATTACATTCGAGGACCCTGATTACAATGCACGTCTCAACTCTAAGGGGGCAGGGGGTGGAAACACTAGTGATACGTCAATGGTCAAGAGTCAAAACAGATGAAGGCCAGGAAGTCTTGTGGAGACTGTGATAGACGCAGGTGCAGTTCACAGATCAGATTCGTAGCACTGCAAGGCGTTCTGGATCCTCTTTCTTTAGACTAAACAAGGTTATCAGGAGCAAAGCATTTACTTTGTTGCAAGCAAACATAATAAAATGAAACTAATAATGATGAGCAAAGTAAGTTTAATAGTAAAGCAAAGCATTTCTTCATTGCAAGCAAATGTATAATAATAATATGAAATAAAATCCTGACAAAGGCCAAGCTTATACTTTGTTGCAAGCAAATGTATAATAAAATAAAACGCTAACAACACCTTGAACAGTGATAGTGTTCTTAATTTTGTTCTGAAAGATTTTGTGAGATAAGTGACAAAACATAGACAAGACATTATTGAAGCTTCAATGGTCAATTCTCTTTATTCGCAAGGGAAGAGACAATTTTCTTGTGATCTGACTCCATCTTAAAAGCTCTCTCTCCCTCAGCCCAAAGTGGGTGTTAATTTGAACATTAGTGTGTGGGTTTCAGTTACAAAGGAACATCCAATGCCGTTAGCTAATTCAATCAATTCGGTCCACCCTCTGGCTTGGAGGGTGGAGTTTTATGACACCACGCCCCCTGGACAACTGCCAGATTCAGGAACTATTTGTATATAAATCAAACACCAGTGAGTTTTAACTTAAACATCTGTTGGGACAGAGATCTCAGGATATGACACTTCTCTTTGAACTATAAGAACAGGATATTTGAACACAAGTCAGGAAAAGTTTTACAATGTTTGTTTCTCTGTGAACAGCTTTTACAACTGCCAGAACAAAAGAGCAATTGTTTATCATGCAAACTTCAGTGCAGTATACGATTTTATTTTATTTATTTAATAAGATTTTGTACAAAAAAAATCCAACACATCAACAAGGGCTGGCTCTAGAGGTGACTGTGTAGTTCTCTTCAAACGAGTGCATTCAGCCCAAAAAACCCTCTGTCCGCTTCACACAACTCAATACCAATTAACATACATGAACTCCCGTCTCTGAACCACTTCGCCAATCATCTTAAAGCCTGGCTGTTAGATGAACAAAATTGCGATTACAGCGCTGTCTAAAATTGTGCTACGTGTGTGTGTCTAGTATGTATCATGGTCTATCTTCAACCTACACAAGGGACTAAAGATAGAAATTAGGCCAGCCACTTCATTCAGTTCTTTCAGAACAATCCCAAACCGTTCCTGGGCCAACCAGGAGACATAGTCTCCCCAGCGGTTGGCCCCGTGTTATCCTCCTAGTGGGACGTACCCGCAACACCTTACCAGAGAGGTTTCCAGTGGCCATCCTAATCAGAGGCCCGAGCCACCTCACCTGACTCCTCTCAATCTGGAGGATCAGTGGCTCTATTCTGAGCCCCTCCCGGATGACTGAGTTTCTCACCATATCTCTCAAGGATAGTCCGGTCACCCTGCAGAGCAAACTAATTTCAGCCGCTTCTATCCGGGATCTTGTTCTTTCGGTCACGACCCACAGCTCGTGACCACAGATGAGGGTGGGAACATAGACCGACTGGTAAATAGAAAGCTTCGCCTTTCGGCTCAGCTCCTTCTTTACCACGACGGACCGATGCAGAGTCCATGTCACTGCAGATGCTGCACAGATTGGCCTGTTGATCGCCCACTCCATTCTTGCCTCACCCGTGAACAAGACCCCAACATCCTTAAACACCTCCACTTGGGGAAAGACCTCTTCTCTGACAGTGACTGTGGAGTAATAAAGATGGAGTAGGGATAGCCTCTTCCATTTGTCTATAATGAAGATTGTTCCAAATAGTAGGACCACGAGACTTGCAAAATGTATATGGCTGCAGTGGACAATGGTTCTTCTCATAACACACATGACAAAAAACATCTATCTAAAAAGCTTTTTGTGACGTTTGCTCTTTTAAAAAGGAAAAAAAAAACATGACGGCATAACTTTAGAAATTGGTCTGTCTACAAGTACGGCCTTGCAGTCCGTCGTAGTATTCATCTATCTGACAGAAATGCTTTGCATGCAAGGCTAAAGTGCGGAGGAATACATATTAGCTCAATGCTGGTCATCGCCAATTTCCCTTATCATTGTAAATCATCAATTTCAGCATAGTATGATATGATATTCATTCTGTGGACAACAATATTTGCCAATATCATAAAGTTTGACATAATATGATTTAATTGGATTGAAGGGCCTCCAGTCCATTTAATATTTGCACGTTTATAACAATAATTCACTTTTCGAAAACTTTTTTAAGATTTTGATATTTTGGACAGAGGTGTCCCAGCGGCTGAGTGGTTAGCACGTCAGCCTCACAGTTTTGGGGTCCTGGGTTCAAATCCAGGTCGGTCCATCCGTGTGGAGTTTCCATGTTCTCCCGGGGCTGCGTGGGTTTTCTCCAGGTACTTCGGTTTCCTCCCACATTCCAAAAACATGCATGGTCTGCTGATTGGACACTCTAAATTGACCCTAGGTACGAGTGTGCGCGTGAATGTTCTCCGTCTCCTTGTGCCCTGCGATCGGCTGGCCACCGATTCAGGGTGTCCCCCGCCTCTGGCCCGAAGTCAGCAGGGATAAGCTCCAGCACCCCCCATGACCTGACCCTAGTGAGGATAAAGCGGTTCAGAAAATGAACGATGAGCGATATTTTGGACAATGCTGTAGCTGAAAACGTTCAGAAAGTTCAATGAAAATAATTAATTTGAACAAAAGAGTCTTATACAGGGGTCAGAAATCTATGGATCGTCACCCAGACATGTCTCTTTTGATGGGTACATATGGCTCTCTGCTAACCTGTAAGCCAAAATGTGGAATCTGTTGTTGAGAGAGCCTCGAATTGGCCCATCACTGAGTTCGTGACACTACATTGAGTTCCGCTATATCGACTAATGGGAGCCTCGCATTTGCACATTAAAGTGGCGCCAACAAAAACTCTAGTGCCGCTACATTGACCAATGGGAGCCTTACGTTGGCACATCAGTGGTGCCGACACAAACTCTCGTGGTGCTGCAATGACCAATGGGAACCTCGTGTTGGCACATCTCTGTGTTAGCGACATTACCTCGAATGTGCTCCATTGACCAATTGGAATTTTGTATTGGCAAAATCACAATTTAAATGGCACTGACATTAAATCTACCAATGCTTTAGTAAAAAATCTTCTTTTCATTAGACTCCCTTGCGCGTTCCGCATACATTCATTGGATTGGATAACTTTATTCATCCCGTATTCGGGAAATTTCATTGTCACAGTAGCAAGAGGGTGAGAATGCAGATACAGGAAAAGCATAGTTACACAGTTACAAGTTAGACAATACAGTCGCAAAGGCCGCAAAACAACAAAGCAAAAAGCATTGAATAGCAACAGTGTAACAACGTTATTAAAAGAACTTAAATACTTATTGGACTGTTGAATTACAACAACAAAATACACACATTTATTTTTATTTTTAAATTCTGGTTATGGCTGTCAAGGAATTACATAAAAAAATATGAATGGTTTATGGGTCTCTTGGTCCAAAAGGTTGACAACCCCTGATCTAATAGATGACAATGTTAACTGATGATTTGAATTGTGCTTAGAAAAAAAGGATATATAAATCCAGATTGATGTGACTAAAAATCTTAAGACCAAGACTGGGGTCAACAAAATAACAATTACTCCAGTTGCCATTACAAGCGGAGTAAAATCATTAATGTTTCATGGACTAATTTCCAGCCAAAGAGTGCGGCGGCGTTCTGACTGATCAAGAGCGGATAATCCAGTCTCCTGGCTTTCCGAAAGAGTACCATGACGATCAGATCTGCTACTGGCACATCCGAGCACGTCTTGGCCAGAGAATCCTCCTCCACTTTATAGAGTTTGACGTAGAGGATGACATGGCATGCTTGGCAGACTACCTGGAAGTGTATGACAGTTATGACGATGTATCTGGTTTTGCTGGGAGGTAAGGATTCTTCTCAGTCATCTGACCACCTTTTAATTGAATCTCATCATCTTTAAATATGCTTTTCCCCCAGATTTTGTGGTGATTATTCACCTGAAGATATAATCAGCACAGGTGAGCCACATTTGTTTTTTTTTTCTAATGCAATCGAAATGAAATGAAAAAGAATCAGGAAAAATTGTGGTGGAAATTTGTGGTCCTGGGTTTGAATCTTTGTTCTAGCCTTTTTGTGGAGTTTACATTTGGCCGCTTTGCCCGGATAAAAAAACAAAAGAAAAACTGAAGGTCTTACATTTCAAATCAGAGCTTCAAGAGGCATTGTTACCTCTTTTGATATTGACACAGATATAGTATATGTCAAGAATCAACAACAAGTGGGACACAATCGTGGAGTGGAACAAAACCTATTGGATATTTTATAGTTTTTTAACAGATAAAAAACTGAAAAATGGGGCGTGCAACATTACTCGGCCCTTTTACTTTCAGTACAGCAAACTCACTCCAGAGATTCAGTGAAGATCTACGAATGATCCAATGTTGACTGATGATGATAAGTAGTATAGTGGTACCTCGAGATACGAGCTTAATTTGTTCCGGGACTGAGCTTGTATGTCGATTTACCCGCAACTCAAACGAACGTTTCGCATAGAAATGAACTAAAAACTAATTAATTCATTCCAACCCTCTGAAAAAACATCAAAAACAGGATATTGGATTGGAAAGACATTTTTATTTGTTCTAATTCGCCATCTATTAACAAAGTAACAAATAACTAGTACAGACGCTCCCCTACTTACGAACATTCGAGTTACGAACAACGGTACATACGAACATGTCTGCAAATTGCGTTTATGTCGAAAAATGTTCGTAAGTTCGATTTTGTATTGCGCGCCTTTTTCCGCGTAGTGCTTCTTTCCGCCGCTAATACCGACGCTTGGCGCTGTGGAGCTCAGCTCACCCAGCATCCACCTTCTTCTGCCCAGTTCGTTGCAATGCGGAAGTGCGTGAACGTATCTCCAGTGTGCAAAGAACCTTTTTCATTTTTATCATTAAATATCTCGTGCATCCATTATTCAATATGGTTGGTGAAAAGCGAAATGCTTCTATTGAGGGAGGTGCAAGGAAGAGGCAAGCCATTTCATTTGAAATGAGTGGCAATAATAACGAAGCTTGATGAAAGTGGTGAGCGTTGCATGGGAATACAACTTGGATCGTTCGACCGTCAGTACCATTTATAAACAAACATCGAGCAGCAGGACCCAAATATTGAACGTTGCACAAAGTTTGCAAATCAATTGAATGATGCCATACAGTGCTACCGCATCATTTATGATGAAAAAAAGAAAACTGCAATCGTCATTAGATAGCTTCTTTCGGCCAGTTTCTAGTAAATCTCTCTCTCTCTAATGTATGTATACAGTACTGTATGTGTTCTCTCCATGTTATTAAATGTTTTTTTTCAGTACAAACCAATGCGTGTTACTTATACAAGCCTTAAACATACAAATGCACTTATATTAACCTTCAATACACTTTATAGGCTTCAATATACTTATATAGGCCTTAAACATAGATTATAATACAAAATATAGCACTGAGCAACTTACAAACAAATTCAACTTATGAACAATCGCTCGGAACCTAACTCGTTCATAAGTAGGGGAGCGTCTGTAGTTTAATAGTACTAAAATTAGACAGGTTTCGCGGAGGGGAGAGAGAGAGGGACAGGGGGGGGGAGGACTTTTAGCACGGCAACACGCTCGTAACATAAATAAATTTAAATGAACTTGGATTACAATGCAGACACTCAAAAATAAGTTTAATCTAACTTTACACTAAACTTAATTTTAATTTTGTTTTAAATGTTTATACCTTTCTTCTCCCGGGTTGGCTCTATTTGCCCTGCCTCCACCCTGACTTTCAGATGCAACCTATCGAGGGTTGTTTGCTTTTGTCTTCCCTTCAAAATATTCCCAAAATGATGCCAACAAATATCCTCACAATAGGATGATGCAGGACCACTTGCCAACGAGAAGTAGTATATACACTCCTCTAGTATTAGCGATCGTATTCGCACTGACTAATTGGGGAAAAACACTGAAAAAATGCAACGCTCCGCCCAGTGCTCCTAGAGACATTACACGAGGGAGTTGCGACCGTACATTACACGAGGGAGTTGCGGGGAGAGAGACAGTGCCCATGATGTTCTTATGAGCAGCCTCTCGCGTCTGCTGTATGCTTGTGTATCAAAACTTGTCTCGTATCTCAAGATAAATATTTGCCCGAAATTTTACTCGTATCTGAAATTGCTCGTATGTCGAGGTATCACTGTATCAACCTGTGCGGAGTTTGCATGTTCTCTCCAGGCCTGCGTGGGTTTTCTCTGGTCTTTCTTTCTTTGAACTACAGTGGTACCTCAACATACGAGTGCCCCGATATACGAGCAATTTGAAATACGAGTAAAATTTTGAGCAAATATTTATCTTGAGATACGAGACAAATTTTGATATAGGAGCAGACAGCGGACGTGAGAGGCTGCCCATAAGAACATCATGGGCACTGTCTCTCTCCCCGCAACTCCCTCGTGTAATGTATCTGTGGTCGCAACTCCCTCATGTAATGTCTCTGCGAGCACTGGGCGGAGCGTTGCATTTTTTCAGTGTTTTTTCCTGTTAGTCAGTGCGAATGGCGCATATACTACTTCTCGTTGGCAAGTGGTCGTGCGCTATCCTATTGTGAGGACATTTGTCTGCATCATTTTGGGAATATTCTGAAGGGAATACAAAAGCAAACATTTAGGTTGCATGTGAAAGTCAGGGTGGAGGCGGGGCAAATAGAGCCAAGCCGGGAGAAGGTATCAAAATTTAAAACAGAATTAGAATTAAGTTTAGTGTAAGGTTAGATCAAATTTATTTTTTATTTTTGAGTGTCTGCATCACAATCCAAGTTCATTTAAATTTGTTTATGTTATGTTACGAGCGCGTTGCCGTGCAAAAGGTCCCCCCCACTCTCTCTATCCGTCTCTCTCTCCCCCTGCGAAATCTGTATAATTTTAGTACTATTAAACCCATTTTAGTCATATTAAACCACTAGTTTTTTGTTACTTTGTTAATAGATGGCAAATTAGAACAAATAAAAATGTCTTTCCAATCCAATATCCTGTTTTGGGTGTTTTTTTCAGAGGGTTGGAACGAATTAATTTGTTTTTAGTTCATTTCTATGGGAAACGTTTGTTTGAGTTACGAGAATATCGACATACGAGCTCAGTCCTGGAACACATTATGCTTGTATCTCGAGGTACCACTGTATAGGAACAGGATATTTAGGCCAGGAAAAAAAAAAAAAAAATATATATATATATATATATATAAAGGTTTACATACACTTGTGAAGAACATAATGTCATGGCTCTCTTGAGTTTCCAGTTATTTCGACAACTCTGATTTTTCTCTGATAGTGATTGGAACAGATACTTATTTGTCACAAAAAACATTCATGAAGTTTGGTTCTTTAATGACTTTATTATGGGTGAACAGAAAAAAGTGATCAAATCTGCTGGTTCAAAAATATACATACAGCAGTGCTTATATTTGGTAACATGTCCCTTGGCCATTGTTGTGGTTATTCTGGGATGTTATTATATGATGTATTAATTATTAATAAGTATATGAGCTTTATTTCAATTTGGGACCAAGCAAGCTCGAGGTCACTCTACATGGCAGCTGGCTTCGAGGACATTTAATTGTTTTCAGGACTAGTGACCGAACAGGTCACCATGTTCCGGGCCGAGGACTGTTGATCTGAGTTCGCAATGAAGATCTGTGAAGGACTCTTAAATTGCTTTGACTTGGATTCCGGCAGATGGCGATAATCGAATCAACTTCCAAAAATACGCGCATATTGTTTGAAAATACTGTCGCTCGGTTTGTCTTTTATGAAATTATTATGCTTACTTGTGCAAATTCTTACGCAGTTGTTTTGGTTTCCGATCCGCTCGGGTCACCTTGTATGCTTACTTGTGCAAATTCTTACGCAGGTGTTTTTGGTTTCCGACCTGATATGCAATTGTTGTGGCAGTTGTTTTTTAACCTTAATGGTGTTATTCGGTTAGCGTATGCAATTGTTTGAATCAGATTACCTTAAGTGTTTTGATTATGCGTGACTAAATGGACAGAGGAGGATGCCGTTTCTTCAGAATGTCACGGTGGCGAGGACGATTTTCACTAGCAAGTTTTAACGCTGGAATATGTCAACGATGTCTCTCTGTTTTTATTAAAGTACCGTAATTACTCGAATATAACGCGCACTCGAAAATAACACGCAGGTAATTTTGGGCCAAAAACATCTGGAAAAACGCAGTAATCGAATATAGTGCGCACTTAAAATTTCCCGCTGACGAAAATCAGAAATCTTACCTTTTTTTCTTCGTTTCACGATTGTTTTGTTCAAACAAATTTATTCATTAGAATCCTTCAAATGAAGAGTTCCTCTCTCTCTTTGTCTGTCCTCTCATCCGTCTCCTCATACATCTCTACGTTGAGAATCCTATCAACGTCCACGCTTCCTTCATCCACTTCCTCTTCCTCCCACAACACATCATCCGATTGGCTTTACGAGATGACGTAAAATCCGTGCGTCAAAGTGAGTTTGACAATGCTTTTTTCGATCGAAAATTTGTAATTTATTTTAGTTATTGATTATAACACTGAACTGAGAGAGGGTGAACTGAGACGAGTACGAGGCTAGAGGGGGGCAGTGGTGGTCTCGGCTTTACGAGATGACGTAAAATCCGTGCGTCGGCTTTACAAGATGACGTAAAATCCGTGCGTCGGCTTTACGAGATGACGTAAAATCCGTGCGTCAAAGTGAGTTTGACAATGCTTTTTTCGATCGAAAATTTGTAATTTATTTTAGTTATTGATTATAACACTGAACTGAGAGAGGGTGAACTGAGAGAGGGTGAACTGAGACGAGTACGAGGCTAGAGGGGGGCAGTGGTGGTCTCGGCTTTACGAGATGACGTAAAATCCGTGCGTCGGCTTTACAAGATGACGTAAAATCCGTGCGTCGGCTTTACGAGATGACGTAAAATCCGTGCGTCAAAGTGAGTTTGACAATGCTTTTTTCGATCGAAAATTTGTAATTTATTTTAGTTATTGATTATAACACGCACCCCCAACTATTGGAATTAATTATATAGCAAAAATCAGCGTGTTATATTCGAGTAATTACGGTATATCTATTAATAAACCTATCAGCCATTTTCACTTCAATTAGGCGCTTTTGGTAGTCATCCACAAGCTTCTGGCAAGCTTCTGGTTGAATCTTTGACCACTCCTCTTGGCAGAATTGGTTCAGTTCAGTTAAATTTGATGGCTTTCTGACATGGACTTGTTTCTTCAGCATTGTCCACAAGTTTAAGTCAGGACTTTGGGAAGGCCATTCGAAAACCTTAATTCTAGCCTGATTTAGCCATTCCATTACCACTTTTGATGTGTGTTTGGGGTCATTGTCCTGTTGGAACACCCAACTGCACCCAAGACCCAATCTTTGGGCTGATGACTTTAAGTTATCTTGAAGAATTTGAAGGTAATCCTCCTTCTTCATTATCCCATTTACTCTCTGTAAAGCAACAGTTCCATTGGCAGCAAAACAGCCCTATAGCATAATACCACCACCAGCGTGCTTGACGGTAGGCATGGTGTACTTGGGGTTAAAGGCCTCACCTTTTCTCCCCCAAACATATTCCTGGACATTGTGGCCAAACAGCTCGATTTTTGTTTCGTCTGACCACAGAACTTTCCTCCAGAAGGTCTTATCTTTGTCCATGTGATCAGCAGCAAACTTCAGTCGAGCCTTAAGGTGCCGCTTTTGGAGCAAGGGCTTCCTTCTTGCACGGCAGCCTCTCAGTCCATGGAGATGCAAAACACGCTTGACTTTGGACACTGACATCTGTATTCCAGCAGCTTCTAATTCTTGGCAGATTTGCTTTTTAGTGATTCTCGGTTGAATCTTCACCCTCCTGACCAATTTTCTCTCAGCAGCAGGTGATAGCTTGTGTTTTCTTCCTAATCGTGGCAGTGACAAAACAGTGCCATGCACTTTATACTTACATACTTATACTTACTTCGTTACATGGCCCTTAGCCTTTGTGCTTTTCTTTCTCCAATAAATTGAATTGAAAAACAATTGTTCGCACTGTTGCTCTTGGGACCTGCAGCTGCTTTGAGATGGCTCCAAGTGACTTTCCTGACTTGTTTAAGTCAAGGATTCGCTTTTTCAGATCCATGCTGAGCTCCTTTGACTTTCCCATTGTAGCGTTTGTGGGCATTTGCATCCAATGAGCCAAACTTCATGAATGTTTTTTGTGACAAAGAAGTATCTGTTCCAATCACTCTATCAGAGAAAAATCAGAGTTGTAGAAATAACTGGAAACTCAAGAGAGCCATGACATTATGTTCTTCACAAGTGTATGTAAACTTTTGACCACAACTGTATATATATATATTTTTTTGGAGGGCGGCCCGATGCCGCAAGTGGTTAGCGCGTCGGCCCTACAGCTCTGGGGTCCTGGGTTAAAATCCAGGACACGTCCACCTGTGTGGAGTTTGCATGTTCTCCTCGGGCCTGCGTGGGTTTCCTTCGGGTACTCCGGTTTCCTCCTACATTCCAAAAACATGCATGGTAGGCTGATTGAACACTCTCAATTGCCCCTAGGTATGGGTGTGAGTGTTTATGGTTGTCCGTCTCCTTGTGTCCTGCGATCGGCTGGCCACCGATTCAGGGTGTCCCCCGCCTTTGGCCCGGAGTCAGCTCCAGCACCCTCATGACCCTGATGAGGATAAAGTGGTTCAGAAAATGAGATGAGATGCCTAAATGGAATTCTCTTTCATGGGGACCCTGAAAAGTGAAAGAAAACATGAAGCAGGTTTTAAGCATGTCCAAAATCAAGGGTTTTTGTCTTTTCGTAGCTTGACGGTAGAAGCCACTTCATAAAGCAGATAAATACCGCATGAGCGCCTGCGTATTGCTGCAAAAACTAATCGTTTGTGGTCTGAAAGTTTTGCATATGTTAAAAGGGGTCAAAGGTCAAAAATGCGACCTCCGGGTCGATTTGAATCGATATTTTGAAGAACCATAGGGGAAATTCAAAAATCAGGCCCTGTCATGACATAAGTCACTTTTGAAGCTAACCATAGTCGAAAATTGCAGGTAAAATTTGGAAATGGCGTCCAATCCATACGAAACGGCTGTTTTTGGAAGTGTCCAAAATCGAGGGTTTTTCTAAATTTTTAGCAAGATGCGTATGACCTGGAAAATGATGCACGTGCACGTTTTGATCTGGAAGTTTCGCAAGTACCAAAAAAATGGCCCACAGTTGCACTTTTACGACCTCAAAAATGCAACACCTTGGTACAAATATCGATTTTCTGAAAAACTGGAGTCCAAATCCGAAAATCGGCCGCGGTGCGGCGCGCACTGACGCAGCGGCTCTAAGCTCTCCAGTTCGGTGTCGTTCGTTATCTTACAGTCGCCAGGATTTACTCACTATCCGAAGGATATGCGATACATCCGATTTCTTAACACACTCTCCGGGATCTCCGTGGCTAGCCAGCCCACCAAAAGCACGTCGAAGGCGGCGAAGGGACAGAAAACAGAAGCGTGGATGCCGGGCGGGCCTTGCTGCTAAGCTGAAACAACAACCACACCGAGCACCGCTTCCTAGTATCCTTTTGACCAACGCCCGATCCATCACCCACAAAATGGATGAGTTGGAACTTCGTATTGCTACCAACAGCTTTGTTAGAAACTGTAATATTATTATCATCACAGAAACGTGGCTACACCCGCATATCCCCGACGCTGCGGTATCGCTAGCTAGCCGAACGCTTTTTCGAAACGACCGTTCAAAAGCATTAACAGGCAAAAGCAAGGGAGGAGGACTGTGCATGTATATACATAATCTCTACCAAGAGAGCTAAATGTCATCATAGCAACGGCTATCTACATACCTCCGAATGCTAACGTTACCACGGCACTTAACCTCCTGCTAACGGCTGTAAACAAACAACAGCTTGACCACCCCGATGGCGTATTTATTGTCGCTGGTGATTTCAACAAGGCGTGTTTAAAGACTGTTTTACCTAAGTTTATTCAATACGTAAATTGTAATACTAGAGGAGACAAAACTCTTGACCATGTCTATTCTAACATCAAACATGCTTATAAAGCCACTTCCCTCCCTCACCTAGCTGGATCAGATCACCTCTGCCTATCTCTCACCCCCGCTTACACTCCACTCCTGAGGCAAACAACGCCACAAATAAAGATAATAAAAACTTGGCCCGACAACGCACTCTCTCAGCTGCAGGACTGTTTTTCCCGCACCAACTGGGAACTTTTTGTACACGACAACCTCCAGGACTACACGGACTCCGTACTTTCTTACATAAAAAACTGCATTGACAACGTCACTACAGATAAACGAATACGGGTTTTTCCTAACCAAAAACCCTGGATGACCAATGAGACACAGGCACTCATCAAATGCCGTAACTCCGCCTTTAGATCAGGGGACAAGATAAAATATAGCGCTGCCAGAGCTGAGCTGAAAAGAGGCATTAAAAAGGCCAAGGCAGCATATACCAAAAAAATTGAGGAGCACTTCACAGAAAATAACCCAAAGAAGATGTGGCAAGGAATACGACATATTACCAACTACAATAACAATAATATGTCTGTTAATGCAGATGCCTCACTAGCGGAGAAATTGAACCGTTTCTTTGCCCGCTTTGAGACTGACAAATCAGACCCAGTCTCAACACCCCCACCACCACCCGGCAGCAATACACTGACGTTCCGGGAACAGGAAGTGAGACTGGTAATGCGGTCTGTGAATACCAGGAAGGCTGCTGGCCCTGACGGAGTACCTGGGAAGGTGCTCAAAGCCTGTGCTGACCAGCTGGCTGGAGTCTTCACAAATATTTTCAATTGTTCCCTGCAACTATCCATCATTCCATCTTGTCTGAAATCTGCCACCATCATCCCTGTCCCCAAAAAGCCAACCATTGGCAGCATGAATGATTATAGGCCTGTTGCCCTCACGCCTGTGATCATGAAGTGCTTTGAAAAGTTGGTAGCCCGCCATATCAGGAATACAATCTCTCCCTCAATTGACCCTCACCAGTTTGCTTATAGAGCAAACAGGTCCACTGATGATGCTATTGCCATTGCTCTTCATACAGCACTGAGCCACCTGGAACACCCTGGGAACTACGTGAGGATGCTCTTCATTGACTATAGCTCAGCCTTCAATACCATAAAACCGGACATTCTGACTGACAAACTCTCCCACCTTGGACTATCCTCTTCAATCTGCTGCTGGATAAAGGACTTCTTGACCAACCGACCACAGACTGTTAGACTTGGTCCCCACCTCTCTTCCTCCATTACACTAAGCACTGGCTCCCCTCAAGGCTGTGTACTGAGTCCTCTTCTGTACTCCCTGTACGCCTACGACTGTACACCCACCCACCAGTCTAACACCATCATCAAATTCGCTGACGACACCACTGTGGTCGGAATCATCTCAGGAGGGGATGAGTCGGCTTACAGAGATGAGGTCAACAATTTGTCTTCGTGGTGCTCGGTGAACAATCTCACACTGAACACCACGAAAACTAAAGAAATCATCCTGGACTTTCGCAAACACGGCACAGATCTGGCCCCACTCCTCATAAATGGAGTATGTGTAGACAGGGTCCAGTCCTTTAAATTCCTGGGGGTCCACGTCACGGACAAGCTCTCATGGTCTACAAACACAACGGCAGTGGTGAAGAAGGCTCAGAAACGACTCCATTTCCTCAGGGTACTTAGGAAGAACAACTTGGGCACCAATCTTCTGAGAACCTTCTATAGAACCACTGTAGAGAGCATCCTGGCGTACGGCATCACAGTGTGGTATGCTGGAAGCACGGCGGCAGACAAAAAGGCCATGCAGAAAGTGATTAACACTGCCCAGAGGATTGTCGGCTGCTCTCTGCCCTCACTTGAAGACATTGCCAGCCCTCGTTACCTCAGCAGAGCCAAGAACATCATAGGGGACCCTTACCACCCTGGTCACAATCTGTTCCAGCTGCTGCCCTCTGGCAGACGCTATAGGTCCCACAAAGCACGGACAAATAGGCTTAAGGACAGTTTTTTCCCCACATCCATCAGAAATCTAAACTCGCGCTAACATAACACACATTCCCCTCTGCGGTATATGAACAGATGTTTGGTTGGTGATCTGCCTCCTACTAGCTGACTGAGGAAAGGTAAGTGGAAGACAGTGAGAGGTAAGCGAGAGGTAAGCGACCTGTATCCTCAACAGCGGAATGACAAATTACAAGTCCGTAACTTACACTTATTAGGTCTTTTGCCGATTAAACGTAGCTTATGGAGAAGCACCATCAATTTCGTCACACGCAGTTTCTGCGTGTGATGACAAGTAGGCTTTTGTGTTGTGATAATGACGACAGGGCCTATGTCCGATTATTATTATTAGAGGCGTAAATTTGCCAACTTTGGGTGAAAACGCATTCAAATCGGACTTACGGTCTTGTCTCCATTTTACTCAGACCTTAAGGATGCATACACACGTGCACGCACATTCTCAGATTTAGTAATGTGTATGTATGTATGTATCAGTGGCAGTCTGTCAGGGCCTTCAAGGCCTTCTCTGCTGGCCTAAGAAATATCTGAATCATATATTATATTTTGTCCATCAATACTTATTAAATAATTCCAAATTGTCTGTTAGCTTCCTTTCATTGCTTTTCCCCCTGGTTGCACTGCTTCCAGATGTGTGTTTTCATATTGAAGCATTTAACCAATCACATTTCAGCCATTATTTGTTGCCAGGGTCAGAAATCTGCCTCAAGGCCTTCACAATCAGTTCTGCAGGCTCTGCTGCATTAAACAAACGTCGATAAGACTGTTGCTTTAACCAATCAGAATTCGATTTGGTGACACCAAGGCCTTCTCGCAGGCGTAGGGATACGTCATCGCTTTCACCAACTATGATTGGCTAGTGATAGAGTAGGCGGGCCAAAGCCAGAGTTAGGGGGCCAGAGCTCGCAATCTCAACCCACGACGGAGGAAAACAAATGGATTTGGTTGCAGACTTGCTGACGAAGCCATTTTCCAGACGGACTTTTCCAGAAAAAATGGACATCATTAAGAAAGGGCGGTCAACTCCGAAGCTAGGAAGCCTGTTACAACCGGGAAAAGGGTTTGTCCGCCACTTTCAGTTCGCCAACTACGAGCGCTACCCCTGGCTCACGGGCTCCGAGGAACACTGCAAATTGTATTGCTGGGAGTGCTTGTTATTTGGCACCGATCGACATGGTGTTTGGAATAACACTGGATTTGCAAATTTGACTTGTTTAACTAAAGCAGCAACGATACACCCAAAGCACTGCCGGACACTTACAAGCAAAGGTGCTCTCCAAAACTTTTGGAGAAACCCGAGTGGAGTTACAATTCAGCGAGCAAGTGGGGAGGGAAATGGAGAGCCACAACGAAAAGGTAAATAAAAATCGGGAAATCTTAAAAAGTTTGATAGACTACGTCATTTTTTGGGGCAAGCAGGATCTTTTATTTCGGGACACAATGAAAGCGCTGCATCCCCAAACAGGAAATTATGTGGAACTTCTTTCTCTCATTTTTATGTGTCGCAGCTGTAGCTGCAGTCAAGGTTTTATTGCCATAATATATATATATATATATATATATATATATATATATATATATATATATATATATATATATATATATATATATATATATATATATATATATATATATATATATATATATATATAAAAATATATATATACATTGGTACCTCGAGATACGAGCTTAATCCGTTCCGGGACTGAGCTCGTATGACAAGATTCTCGTAACTCGAGCGGACGTTTCCCATTGAAATGAATGGGAAACATATTAATTCGTTCCAACTCTCTGAAAAAAACACCAAAAACAGGATATTGGATTGAAAAAAATGTTTTATTTCTTATAATTCGCCATATATTGACAAAGTAATAAATAACGAGTGGTTTAATAGAAATAAAGTGTTTAATCTAACTAAAATTGGGCGGATTTCGCCAAGGGGAGAGGGGCACAAAAGGGACGGGGGGCTTCGGTTTTTTTTTCTCCACACAACGCACTCGTAAACGGAACAAACACTCCACCCTCACGTTCGCTATCGATGGGCTGTTTGCTGTCGTACTATTCCCTTCAAAATATTCCGAAAATGATGCACACAAATGTCCTCACATCGGATAACGCACGACCACTTGCCAACGAGCAACAGTCTTTTATCAGCGCTGCTCATGGGAGCTTCGGGGGCGCTGGCTAGCGGCTCCTTTTAGCTTGTAGCATCTGTGTTCGCATCCCCTTGAACGGCGCCTATGATAGAGTTGCTACCGGGGATGCTGTTGCGAGCCAGTGCCCCTGATGTTCTTATGAGCAGCCAAGGAGAAGTAATATAATACTCCTCGTATTAGATAAAAATAACAGGAAATGCAGCAGCTGAGCTTACCCACGTATTGATTGTGGGTAACGTTTTATTCTGAGTGCCATTGCCTGTCGGCGTTGTGTGCACGAGTATACTTCATTACCCAGAAAGCCCTCTTTTCCCCGTGCATGCGCGTTGTGCGTTTCCTGGTCTGAATAACTCATCCGGTGCTCGTAAATATTGTTATACACGAAAGATATGCAAAAAAAAATGCCATGGCCACCTGGCTTGGTCGCATCATGAAATTTTGATCGCATCACGGGCGAATTATTCGATCGAAATTTCCCCCGTAAGACGAGCATTTTGTATGACGAGCGGTCGTATGACGAGGTACCACTGTATATATATATAAATAAATATATATATATATAGAAATATATATATATAGAAATATAGAAATATATATATATAGAAATATATATATATATATAGATATATATATATATATATATATATATATATAAATATATATATATATATATATATATATATATATATATATATATATAAATATATATATCTATATATATATATATATATATATATATATACATAATACATAGTGGGGCCAATAAGTATTTAGTCAACCACCAATTGTGCAAGTTCTCCTACTTGAAAAGTTTAAAGACGCCTGTGGAAGAATGTGGAAAAAAACAACTGAAAATCACATTGTTTGATTTTTAAAGAATTTATTTCCAAATTAAAGTGGAAAATAAGTATTTGGTGATCTACAACAAGCAAGATTTCTGGCTGTCAAAGATGCCTAACGTCTTCTAATGAGGTCTAACGAGGTCTCCACTCGTTACCTGTATTAATAGCATCTGTTTTAATAATAAATAATAATAATAAATCGGACATAGGCCCTGTCGTCATCATCAACAACAAAAAGCCTACTTGTCATCACACCCAGAAACTGCGTATGACGAAATTGGTGGTGCTTCTCCATAAGCTGCGTTTACTCGGCAAAAGACCTAAATAAGTAAGTGACTAAGTAAGTTAACTCATTATTGGTATAAAAGACACCTGTCCACAACCTCAGTCTCTCACACTCCAAACTCCACTATGGCTTAGACCAGGGGTGTCAAACCAATTCCGCCGAGGGCTGCAGTGGGTCCTGGTCTTTGTTCCAACCGATCCAGTGCCGACATTTTAACCAATCAGGTGTCTTCTAAAATAAGTAGCACCTGATTTTAATTAACTGATTACACTTGCAAAAGGTATCCTCTTGTTGAGTTGGAATGAAAACCTGCACCCACTGCGGCCCTTTGAGGACCGGTTTGACACCCCTGGCTT
Organism: Stigmatopora argus; assembly: GCF_051989625.1. Lineage (NCBI taxonomy): Eukaryota > Metazoa > Chordata > Actinopteri > Syngnathiformes > Syngnathidae > Stigmatopora > Stigmatopora argus. The sequence goes on from NC_135399.1 coordinate 1,860,904, forward strand.
AGACCAAAGAGCTGTCAAAGGACACCAGAGACATTATTATAGACCTGCACCAAGCTGGGAAGACTCAATATGCAATAGGTAAAACGCTCGGTGTAAAGAATTCAACTGTGGTAGCAATTATTTGAAAATGGAAGGAAGACATACAAGACTACTGATAATGTCCCTCTGATCTGGGGCTCCATGCAAGAGCTCACCCCGTGGCGTCAAAATGATAACAAGAACGGGGAGCAAAAATCCCAGAACCACACGGGGGGACCTAGTGAATGACCTACAGAGAGCTAGGACCACAGTAACAAAGGCTACGATCAGTAACACAATGCGCCGCCAGTGACTCAAATCCTGCACTGCCAGACGTGTCCCCCTGCTGAAGCCAGTACACATCCAGGACTGTCTACGGGTGTGAGTGTGTATGGTTAAATAATCAATAAATAAATGCACAAAGATGGGGTAAAATCCACTTCCTAGCAGCATTTAATGATTAAATACAAATACTGGAGCTTTTCAGACATTACAACCGGGCCAGGGGGGTGATTTTCCCAGGAAAAGACAGCGATGAACGTCAATGGCGTACCGGCAAACATTGCCCGAAAATTGGGTAAAATCCAGCCGAAAACAGCATTTATTGATTAAATACAGATACTGGAGCTTTTTAGACATCAGAACCAGGCCCGGAGTATCATTTCCCCGGGAAAACGACAGCGATGAAGGTCGATGTGTCCATATACGTCCATACGCGAAATGGCAAAAATTGCACTAAAATGGGGTAAAATCCACTTCCTAGCAGCATTTAGTGATTAAATACAAATACTGGAGCTTTTCAGACATTACAACCGGGCCAGGGAGGTGATTTCCCCGGGAAAAGACAGCGATGGACGTCAATGGCGAAACGGCAAAAATTGCACTAAAATGGGGTAAAATCCACCTACTAGCAGCATTTAGTGATTAAATACAAACACTGGAGCTTTTCAGATATCAGAACTTGGCCCACAATTGAAATATTATTTAGGAATATAGCCATATTTTACTCACCAAAAATCATTTTTAACTGTACACAATATCCATCCTCCTTTCTTTCTTCCTTCTTTTATATCGCCATCGAAGCTAATGCTGAAAGTCGAGCCTGTCCTGTCGTATTTCTGGCATAGTCCCATACCTGTCAAGCTCTGCCGATAACTGCCCTTATAAATGATTATTGATTCCCCTTACAAACCCCCCCAAAACCTTACAAACACCGTACGACTCGTACGGTGTTTGTAAGGTTTTTTGGGGGTTTGTAAGGGGAATCAATAATCATTTATAAGGGCAGTTATCGGCAGAGATGAGAATGATTATTGATTCCCCTTACAAACCCCCCAAAAACCTTACAAACACCGTACGACTCGTACGGTGTTTGTAAGGTTTTTTGGGGGTTTGTAAGGGGAATCAATAATCATTTATAAGGGCAGTTATCGGCAGAGGTTGACAGGTATGTAGTCCGTCTTGAAAATGGCTTTAAATCAACAACAATATATTAGCTTGTGCAGCCCGCTCCAAATACAGTTTGGTAGCTCTGGCTAATGACTAGCCTCATAGTTGGTGAAAGCGATGATGTATCCCTATGCCTGCGAAAAGACAATGACGTATCCCTACGCCCGCGACAATAATTGTGGTGTTGCCAACTCGAAATCTGATTGGTTAAAGCAACAGTCTTATTGACGCTTGTTTAAAGCGGCAGAGCCCGCATAACTGATTGTGAAGGCCTTGAGGCAGATTTCTGACCCTGGCAACAAATAATGGCTGAAATGTGATTGGTTAAATGCTTCAATATGAAAACACACATCTAGAAGCAGTGCAACCAGGGGGAAAGGAAGCTAACAGACAATTTGGAATTATTTAATAAGTATTGATGGACAAAATATAATATATGATTCAGATATTTCTTAGGCCAGCAGAGAAGGCCTTGAAGGCCCTGACGGCCCGCCACTGCTAAATACTTATTTGCCCCACTGTATCTATCTATATAGCTTTCTATGCACCCTACAA
>NC_135399.1:1867925-1882925 GCF_051989625.1 Stigmatopora argus
GGATTTTTGCTCACTGTTGTCATCATTTTGACGCCACGGGGTGAGATCTTGCATGGAGCCCCAGATCGAGGGAGATTATCAGTGGTCTTGTACGACTTCCATTTTCTAATAATTACTCCCACAGTTGATTTCTTTACACCAAGTGTTTTACCTATTGCAGATTCAGTCTTCCCAGCCTGGTGCAGATCTATAATTTTGTCTCTGGTGTCCTTCGACAGCTCTTTGGTCTTGTCCACAGTGGAGTTTTGAGTGTGAGAGACTGAGGTTGTGGACAGATGTCTTTTATACTGATAGAGTTATAACAGTTGCTATTAATACAGGTAACGAGTGGAGACCTCGGTAGACCTCGTTTGAAGTTAGACCTCTTTGACAGCCAGAAATCTTGCTTGTTTGTAGGTGACCAAATACTTGTTTTCCACTCTAATTGGAAATAAATTCTTTGAATATCAATGTGTTTTTTTTAGTTTTTTTCCCACATTCTGTCTCATGGTTGAGGTTTACCCATGTTGACAATTACATGCCTCTCTAATCTTTTCAAGTAGGAGAACTTGCACAATTGGTGGTTGAATAAATACTTATTTGCCCCAGTGTAATGACCTATCTTTTCTGTAAATTTGGTGTCAATCTTTCAAGTGGCTTGGGAGCTATTGAAGATATTAGGTGTTAATAACAGTAATAAATTAATAATTAATAAATGGAGTTGGTTGTTTAAAAACTAAAAGGTGTTCTTTAAACAGAAGGTAATAACCTATCTTCTATAAATTTCGGTTCAATCTGTCAAACGGCTTGGGAGTTATTGAACAAAATAGGTGCTAAGAACAATAATTATTTAATATATAAAACGTCATTTATGGGTGTGTGAGTGCGTGTGTGTATGTTAAGATTCTTTCGCTACGTTTGTCCAAACCGTGCAACGTAGAGAGTTGAAATTTTTTATGGTGGCCAGAAACGGCTGTCAGATCCTAATAGACGAGTGATTGAATTTATTCACCTTCCCTTAGTGTGTAAACACAATCTTTTATTTTTTAAACAACCATTTTTCAAAAGTGAATTTTTTAGTAACGCAACAATGGTCTTTTGGTTCTTCGCTGGTCCCCCCTGCTTGTGACTTATAAAAGGGGTGTAAAATTACATTTCAAAGAAATCATAAAATGTTAATGCTTGTTGTTGATTTATGCTGTTGTTTGAATTGTTAATGCTGTGTTTATTATTGTGCTATTAGATGTATTCATGTCTGTGTGCTATCTCTATGTTGCATCCCGGTGGCAGAGCTGCCAAAGACCGAAAATCGTATTTCAGAATGGGTAAAGAGAATTTTCAGATTTTGGGAGATTTTTTCCTAGTTGCGTTTAAGAGTACAAGTTCTAATTTTAAAGTCGTTTTATTGATAAGTTTATCAGTCGGAGTCGGAAAGTTCGTTTCTCCACCGTTGTTTTCTGATTTGTGCTGTTGCAATGGTGGTTGATTCCTCCTCGGCTTCCTTCTTGTTGAATTCCTCGTGTATTGCCGAGTCTTGCATTTACCCATGCTCTGTTTTGGTGCACATCGACCAACCTAACTCGTCAACGTCTTTATTACTGACCACACGGCCCATCGCCTGCCCCCGTGACACAATTTCGCCCACCCCAGGCTGCGGTTCAGGTCGAGGCACTCGGCCACAGCTTCCACAAGCATAAATGAGTTTAAGCAGACAATGCGTCAAAGAAAATGGAGGGTTGTTGTGAGAAAGCCAATGAGAGCCCAGTACAGTGGTACCGTGAGATACGAGGTTAATGCGATTTAATCATATCTCAAATCAAAGTTTCCAATAGAAATGGACTAAATACAAATTAATTCGTTTCCACCATCTGTAAAAAACACCAAAAAACAAGATATTACAATGGGAAAAACTTTTATTGGTTGTAATTCACCATCTACTAACAGAATATTATAACTAGTGGTTATGATGTTTAATAATATATTCTATTTTTCTTATACAGTATCGAGCTCCGTTTCACTCTTGGCACGGTATAACTATACTTTTTACTATATTTTAACACAATCCTCGAAGTCCCTGACGGCGGGGTGCGACCCCCCTCCTCTGGAAGACTGACGTCAGCCAACCTCGTGGATCGCCCGGAAAGGCATAGCCTTTCTCGGAGATAGACCGACTCTCAGCCTCAATCCGTTGTATACCTTTACGTATTTCTCCGACTTATAGAGAACGCCGACCCGACTCACAGGGAATGGAATACACAACTTTTTCTCCGACGAATGGAGACATTTCCCCGACTCTTTCACAGGGAAACAGGGCCTCATGCTAGATTGTTTTTTACGAATTTTAACCAGTGCCTTACCGTCTTAGGTGCATGCTTTGTTCGATGGGATTCGTCACTGAACCTCGGGGCGGCGGGGGACCGAATGGCCCCTTCCCTCAATGGGGGAATGGCTGACGTCAGTTTTTGGCTTGTCGATCCCTCGTGGTCACGATGTATCAGATCTCGAATCCCGGGTGTCGGCACCAGAAAATGTCAGCTCCACACTGAACATTCAATAAAGTCGAACACAAGTAAGCACACTAAAACAAATGGAGTGAGTTTTAACCCCTTCTGCAGTAAGGGCGGGAAGCACGGAGAAAGAGAGGAACAAATCCATCCTCCTGCGCTCTCCTCATGGTGTCCCAACCCCCACTTCCGCGTCGACGGGTTTTACTGACAAGATCACGTGACACAAAGGTAGGCGGTGACGCGCACGCGACATAGGCGGTGTTGTCAGTAAAATTGCATTAGTTACAAAAAGAAAGCATGGTAGGTTGGCTTTGTTCTAAAAGAATACATTCCACATTTCACAACGCCCTAAAAACACCATCGTCTATAATCCTTATAAAGCGTGATTTATGTGTGTGTGTGTGTGTGTATATGTTAAGATTTTCTCGCTATGTTTGTCCAAACCGTGGAACGTTGAGAGTTGAAAATTTTATGGTGGCTAGAAATGTCTGTCGAATCCTAATAGACTTCTAATTGAATTCCTAATAGAATTTCTTCACCTTCTAAGTGTGTAAACTCAAATTTGATTTATTACAGCTGAAAGCAGAGTTGATGTATGAATCGTTGTTTTTACATGATGTGCCCTAAACGCACCGCATGGTTGACTCGTAACGTGGGACGCCTTTCCACGTCATTTTCGGAAGAATTTCCGCCAGCGAGTCTCCCGGTGCTCCCGAAACACTTATTTCCCCTGTCGTTATGGGAACACTCGGCAAGACTCGAGGCTGCTGATCCAATTTAGTTCTAAAGTACGACGCCTTTCCACGTCATTTACAAACGCAGAGCTACCAAATTCTAAGATTTGTCCGTAATTTACTACGCCAGTTCTTAGCAAATTACAAAATCTGCATTTTCTATGAAAACTATGAAGAAGAAAAAATCAAGCAATGTCTGACGCGATCGGTGTTTCGAAACGTTACGTTTGCTTTTAATAACATTTTCAGTTAAAATTTGCCGATTGAGGATGGCACTAATCGAAACTACATCCACGTGACCTAAATGGATGGGATATCCGTTTAGGTCAAGTGGATGTAGTTTCGATAGTATTGCAACACAAACTTTCGCGTTAATCATGGTTGCCTCCGTGGCCGGATGATTCGCTGAAAGACGTTTCGCCGACGGACGTTTGACAGAGTCGCCCAATGGACGTTCCACCGAACTGTCAATCGGCCAAACGGCCGCTCGCCCCGCCCCCGGATCGTGTCTGTACAAGTTTTTCAACCTCGGCCCGCGGGCCATTTATGGCCGTTACAAATAACATTCATTTAGGAATAACAAGGGCATGTACTGCCTGCCCCCCGCTGGGCATATTTCTAAATACAAGTACACGGCCTATTTCTAAATACAAGTACACGTGACAGAAGAAATAGAGTAAATACAGTAGCAGTAACAGCATACTGTTATGAAATTGTATATCCAGAAGTCCTACTCCATATTGTTCTTGAACTAAAAGTGAGATGCTATTTGACCAGTCTTTTGTTTAACATATAAATTAAAGTGGGGATGTTTCTCATTGTTGGTTTTTTCTTTTGCATGTTTACCATTCCTTTCAGCTTTAGTCGTCTTGCCAAGTGGTTTAGGTTGTTTTTACCAGTGCTGTGGGTCAGCAAGGGTCACCAAAAGGATTATTGTAGTTGAGTGACAAATGAATCACAAAACAAATTCACTGAACAGACATGGTTCAAATGAATTACTCAAGAGCCAGTACAAAGATAATCATTTTACTTTCTTTTTAATATTAAACATCATCAATAAGCTGCCATTCAAAATTTATTTTATTAAAAAGAAGACAAAGCAAATTCAGATAGCGTTTTTATTAAAGCAGTAAAAAACGTACAAATTTTGTACAAAAAATACAAATACAAACTATGTACAAAAATTACAAATACAATACAAACTTACAAATTATGTACAAAGGGAATTCACAGATGGCAGTGGCAGTTTTTATTAAAACAGTAAAACTTACAGATTACGCGCAATGGCTTCTAGGAACTGTATTTTGTTAGGAAATCGATCCGGGTTTTCATAGTCATCCGTGAGATTTTTTAACCGTTCATTAACAGCTGCGTATGACTTTTTGGTTTGTCTGGGCATAATACTGCCATAAGCCTGTTGTATTCTCATTTCCCAATCACTTTGCTCTAATTTGAGTTTGCTTATCAGACGAGATAAATTTGGATGGACAACTGACACTCTACATTGAAATGCACAGTGCCAACCTTCAACAGAATTATTAGTCCGTGGTATTCCCAGCAAGGTCTTTTCTCGAACATTCCATAAGGGGATGGCAAAACATGGACCGCGTCGCCGTCGCCTTCCCCTTGGCTCACCTAGCCAAGTACACTCAAAGTACGTGAGATATTCTGCTAGTTTTTCCTCTGTTTCCTCGTCTAGTGAAGCCATTAATGCATCAAATACTTCTATGACATCGTCCTTTGGGACGAACGCCAGTGCTGAAAGTTGTTTTATTACAAAGGTATTCATTGGGTCATTATACCAACGTTGTAGGCTACATTCCTGAATTTTTCTCCAAAGGCATTGACCGAAATGTAAAAAGCATTCAGATAAGTGAGCGTTTGGAAAATGTTTTTTATACTACTTATTGCAGCCTGTTCAAAATCAACAGTTGTAGAACTAGGCTCCATAACACGGCCTTCTTTGATCTTCGAAAAGATCATATCATATGTTCTTCGAGTTTTAGATTTTGTGATGCAGTATACCAGTGGAACGGTATGATTTTCTCCAAGGAGAGCATGGATGGTGTACAGTTGATGGTTGGCAGGTGCACTATTGAACGTACCGTCACAAAACCAGTGTACTTTTTGCCAATAGATCGAGATTGGTGTCAGTTGCCATCAAAATGAAATCTATCTCTTCGAATAAAACAAATCTCTCCCCTCTTAATGAAACCCTTAGTTCGTCCGTTATTTCATTGCCATTTGTGAATGCCCTTTGCCTTCTAATCATCCTGGCAAGACTTTCATTTTTGGGAAGAGATCCACTTGACACGAAGGGAAAATTAGATGTGCAAGTCTGAATTATACTACTTGTAATCTCTTCTGTAGTGGAGGCTCGCTCCTTAATCTTCTGCAGTGTCTTGAGAACCTGACCCCTGCTGGTATTTGGTTGGTGAGAATGTTGCGTTGGAACACCTGATAGAACATCATTCACTGTCCGAAGGCGCCCTAAACATCTTCCTCTTTCTTCACATCTCCAATAGGTAATGCCTCTGTTTTTGTTGCCGTTTTTGTCAATTATATAAGCATAGCCATCATGGAGCAACTTCCTCCCACCACGCTTTGTGACAGTGAAATCCATGGCCTGCAAGAAAATATATATATATATATATATATATATATATATATATACTTATATATATATATATATATATATATATATATATATATATATATATATATATATATATATATATATACTTATATATATATATATATATATATATATATATATATATATATACTTATATATACTTATATACTACAGAGCCAATGCCATATTATTTGCTTCCAGAATGAATGCAGCACGCAGTAGTATAGTAGAAAAATATTTTAGTGGGAGAGCGTTTCAGCATGGTAATGGCGACGCCAGCCGCGCGCGTTTCGATACGTCGTCGTCGTAGCTTGTAAATACATTAACAAAAATGTGACAACTCCTAAATCCGGGACTATGATATACTACAGAGCCACTGACGTATTAATTGCTTCCAGAATGAATGCAGCATGCAGCAGAAAAATATTTTAGCGCCGCCGAACACTGCCATTATTTCCAGAATGCAGTATTACTGATATTAAGACAGTCTCCCAAAGTTACTTACAATTGGCTTCGAGAATGCAGCTTTGCTGGGCTTGCTGGGTACTGGGCTTTGCTGGGATATTAACAAATTCGAGCCACAGTCGTGATGAGTTCTTCTCCGTGTCTACATTCGGTCCAAAAGGTAGAATGTAGACCTGGATGTAGATCTACCTGGTACCCGGATGTCCGGCGAAAACATCCAATCGAAACATCCCCACTTTAATTTGTTTACTAAAATAATAAATTAAACACTTTATTTTTTTCCCACTAATTTGTAAGTTTTACTGTTTTAATAAAAACTGCCACTGCCATCTGTGAATTCCCTTTGTACATAATTTGTAAGTTTGTATTGTATTTGTAATTTTTGTACAATATTTTTACATTTTTACTGCTTTAATAAAAACGCTATCTGAATTTGCTTTGTCTTCTTTTTAATAAAATAAATTTTTGAATGGCAGCTTATTGATGTTAAAGTAAAATGATTATCTTTGTACTGGCTCTTGAGTAATTCATTTGAACCATGTCTGTTCAGTGAATTTGTTTTGTGATTCATTTGTCGCTCAACTACAATAATCCTTTTGGTGACCCTTGCTGACCCACAGCACTGGTAAAAACAACCTAAACCACTTGGCAAGGGTACTAAAGCTGAAAGGAATGGTAAACATGCAAAAGAAAAAACCAACAATGAGAAACATCCCCACTTTAATTTATATGTTAGACAAAAGACTGGTCAAATAGCATCTCACTTTTAGTTCAAGAACAATATGGAGTAGGACTTCTGGATATACAATTTCATAACAGTATGCTGTTACCGCTAATGTATTTACTCTATTTCTTCTGTCACGTGTACTTGTATTTAGAAATAGGCCTTGTACTGGTATTTAGAAATATGCCCAGCGGGGGGCAGTACATGCCCTTATTATTGCGGGGGGCAGGCAGTACATGCCCTTGATATTCCTAAACGAATGTTATCTGTAACGGCCGTAAATGGCCCGTGGGCCGAGGTTGAAGAACTTGCACACACACGATCCGGGGGCGGGGTGAGCCGTTTGGCCGATTGACCGTTCGGTGGAACGTCCATTCGGCGACCTGTCCCTCTGTCAAACGTCCGTCGGCGAAACGTCTTTCAGCGAATCATCCTAGCACCGGTTGCCTCAGTGTGTCTGGGAAAAATCATAAAGCAAAGGCTGGATCGATGAAATCCCAGCAATCCATCTTTACCTCTTTTGAAGTAAACTCTGCTACTGTGGATACTCACCAAACAACTTAAGTGTAGCAGAGATGAAAATTGTCTTTTTTTTGTGGAGCATAGGGTTAGTGCTGAGTGCTACTGATCATTGTGGTCCACAATTCAAAGCCATCTTTCCGGATTCAAAAATTGTGAAAGACTACTTGAGGCCATGTGCTTCGCAAAGATGGACATGCAAAAGAGGCCATGCGTGCAACTGAGAAATTTAATAGAACTAAGAAAATTGATTAAATTTGTAGGTCTTTTGTTATTCATTTTTGTATTGAAAATATGTTGATTGCCACAAATATTTTGACATGATGGCATTCACACAAATTTTGTGTAATAAAGTTCTCAATCATTGTGTTGTTTGCAGCTATTTAAAAAAAATAAGTGACACAATTATCCCAAAAACGACTTTAAAATTAGTACTTGTGCTCTTAAACGCCAATAGGAAAAAATCTCCCAAAATCTGAAAATTCTCTGAACCCCAAAAGAGGGGTTCTCATTTCGTATCGAGTTGGGAAAGGCGTAAATCCAAATTCAATTCAAATTCAAAAGCCTTTATTGTCATCATACACCGCTGCCTATAACGAAATCAGTGGTACTACTCCAAGCTTTTCAAAGTGTGTTTTCCCAGTAAAAAAAAAAAAAAAAAAACATATAGTAGTATAAAAGTATAAAAAGTCACATCCCGGCTAGGTGAATTCTAAAATATTGCACAGAATTCTAAAATACTGCACAGATTCTAAAATACTGCACAGATTCTAAAATATTGCACAGATTTCAAAGATATTGCACAGATTTCAAAGATATTGCACACCCCAAGTTATTGCACAAAAGGGATTGTGTTGTGCTAACTCAAGTTCAGAGTCCTGATGGCTGTGGGGAAAAAAACTGTCCTTAAGTCAATTTGTCTGTGCTTTGTGAGACCTGTAGTGTCTGCTAGAGGGCAGCAGCTGGAACAGATGGGTGGTATTGGTCCCTGACAATGTTCCTGACTCTGCTGAGGTAGCGAGGGCTGGCAATGTCATCCAGTGAGGGCAGAGAGCAGCCGATGATCTTCTGGGCAGTGTTGATCACCCTTTGCATGGCCTTTCTGTCTGCTGCCGTGCTTCCAGCGTACCACACTGTAATGCAGTATGCCAGGATGCTCTCCACAGTGGCTCTATAGAAGGTTACCAGAAGCTTGGTGTCCAAGTTGTTCCTCCCGAGTACCTTCAGGAAATGGAGTCGTTTCTGGGCCTTCTTCACCACTGCTGTGGCGTTGGTAGACCAGGAGAGCTTGTCCGTGACATGGACAACCAGGAATTTGAAGGACTGGACCCTGTCTACGCATACTCCATTTATGAGGAGTGGTGGCAGATCTGTGCTGCGTTTGCGAAAGTCCAGGATTATTTCTTAGTTTTCGTGGTATTTAGTGTGAGATTGTTCACCAAACACCGCGAAGACAGTTTGTTGACCTCATCTCGGTAGGCCAACTCATCCCCTCCTGTGATGAGTCCGACCGACCACAGTGGTGTCATCGGCAAATTTGATGATGGAGTTAGACTGGTGGGTCGGTGTACAGTTGTATGTGTACAGGGAGTACAGAAGAGGACTCAGTACACAGCCTTGAGGGGAGCCAGTGCTCAGTGTAATGGAGGAAGAGAGGTGGGGACCAAGTCTAACAGTTTGTGGACGGTTGGTTAACAAGTTCTTAATCCAGTAGCAGATGGAAGAGGATAGTCCAAGGTGGGAGAGTTTTTTCAGCCAGAATGTCCGGTATTATAGTGTTGAAGGCTCAGCTATAGTCAATGAAAAGCATCCTCGCGTAGTTTCCATGGTGCTCCTGGTGGCTCAGTGCTGTGTGTAAAGCTATGGCGATGGCGTCCTCAGTGGACCTATTTGCTCTATAGGCAAACTGGTGAGGGTCAACTGAGAGAGGAATTGTATCCCTGATGTGGCAGGCGACCAACTTTTCAAAGCACTTCATGATCACAGGTGTAAGTGCAACAGGCCTATAATCATTCAGGCTGTCAAAGGTTGTCTTTTTAAGGACATGGATAATGTTGGCAGATATCAGGCAGGATGGGATGATGGATTGTTGCAGGGAACAATTGAAGATCTTTGTGAAAACACCAGTCAGGTGGTCAGTACAGGGCCACCAGCCTTCCAGGTGTTCACAGTCCGCAGTACCTGTCTCACTTCAATTGAAGCGCACCAAGATGGCAGCACAATCTTCAGCATTCCAAGGTGGTGGTGAGGCTTCGCCCTCAGCGGTTACGTCTAATCCTTATAAAGTTAATTTATGGATGGCTGTGTATGTATGTTAAGATTCTCGTACTATGTTTGTCCAAACCGTGCAACATAGAGTTGATTTTTTTTTATGGTGGCCAGAAACCGTTGTCGGATCCTAAGAGACGAGTGATGGCATGTCTTCACCTTCTCCAAGTGTATAAACTCAATCTTTTATTTGTTTAACACCCATTTTTCAAGAGAGAATTTTTTTTATAGCGCAACAATTGTCTTTTGGTTCTAAACGAGCAGTGACCGGCGAACCTGCTTGTTTATTAGAAACAAATCAGTCAAAACATAGGCTTAGTTCTTGTTTTTTAAAGCATGAGGACGCTCAAAGTGGTTGATTTAGGCTGGCTTTACCATGAACCTAGCCATCTGCATCCCCACACATGCCATCCGTGTGAACCCTGGCATTTTCAGTTCATTTTTGAATAAGAATGTCCGGGAAGGCATCCTCTTCCAAAAAACTTGTCACTGCCTGCTCCGGCCAGGACCAGGTCACGGGGTAGACCCCGCTTGCCGCCGTCACACGCCGCTGGATCGCCGGCCAACCGCCCCCGGAAATCAAACCTCACTTCACGCCGTCCAACCGTCAATTAGCCGTCCAGCTTTATTGTCGTGCAACGACGTCAACCCACAGCCCATGCTTAAATGGAATCTTAACTTCCACGTTTCTTCGCCGCGGTGTTCCGCCATCCCCGCCGGTCAAAGTGCTCTATTTTCGGATAAGGGCGAAGGCGTCCACTGTAACGTCGCCCGGCAATTAATTAAAAACCTAAAATGGAAATATATTCATAATATCCTAATTTTTACGCCCCCTTCCAGTTCTATGAATGTGGTGTGATTTCTGTGATAGGAGCGGGGACACCTTGCCCTAGTTCATTCATTCATTTTCTGGACTGCTTATCCTCACATGCAAACTACTTCTAGTTCAAACAAAAAAAATGATCTCTACATCAACTTATTTCTCCACTATTAATGGGCTCCATCTGTGATGACATCAAGAAAGCAAAACAAAGTCTCACCACAATGTTTGAATTGATTACTGAATATGCCTTCCTCCACAAAATTTTTGTTAGAGCTGTGTAGCAGTGTATAAGAATGACAGCATCAGTGGAGCCTTTCAGCATCGCCCCCCTGCTGGAGTGTTTGGAGGACAGCGCCGCTGATCGCTCTGACAAGGCCGACGCTTACCTCACCATTGCCAAGTATGTCTTGGACCGACTGTTATTTGTCAAATTGCTTTTCTCCACTTCAGAATTAAAAACAGTGGACGGGTGACGGTGGCCCTATCTAACGGGGGGGAGACAGGAAGTGGAGAGAGGGGGTGTATATGTGTAAAAATAAGTTTTAATCTTACATTACACTAGATTTAAAGCTTGTTGTGCAATAAGCGAGTCAAATATGTTAATATATTCAACCGCCGCATCCAAGGCGGAACTTCCTGCTTTTCCATGAGTCAGAACCGACTGTATCCCAGTTTGTTTTTTAAAATTATCAAACCAGCCACGACTCACTTTGAAGGGTTCAGCTGGTGTCGAAGAGTCCCCTTTTTCATATGAAAAAAGTTTGCTTTGTTTTCAAGTCCCTGTAGATTCCGCTTGCTTTGTCGGATATTAACGACTCGGTCACGCTATCTCCCGATAACTGTTTCTTTTATCCATATTAAAGAAGGCTCTCCATCTCGGTATGAATGTCACTGCGCACCTTGGAAATTATGGTTAGTCCTTTATAGCATCCTTCTGCCTAAGGATGGTACATATTGTTGAAGTACTCTCGTATTGGCGAGCCAGCTCAGTCACGCGTACACCACTCCCTTTTTTTATCATTTAATGCTTAATATCGATTATCATATGCTTTTTCTTCTCACTAACCTTCATTGCACCAGCTTGCTCAGGACCCATTAATTTCCCCTTAAATCTGCACCGATTAACGCAAACTCCCTCCCCATAAATTTGATTTTTTTTTTCTGCAGTCGGCTCAGCGAAGAGGAAGACTGGCACTTTCTTCCTGCCATCACAAAGCACTTTGCTCGCTTGGGTAAAGCCATTTTGGTGAGTTCCCTCATTTTCACAGCATTACTAGCGAAACTTAACATTTAAGCACAACCACCTGTTGTTTTTACAGAGTCATGTAAGCAGCCCGCACGCTGAGCTGAGTCAAGCTGCCCTAAAAGCTTTGGGCTGTTGTGTCTACCATTCACATGTCATTTCTGGACTTTCTGGTATTTTTGTTTGTCAATACTTGAAGATATTGCCACAACTTTCTAAGAATGACTTCATTATTAAATTCTTCATTCAAGTCTGTTCAAGTGTGTGTGTATATATACAGTAGGGCAAATAAGTATTTAGCAACCACCAATTGTGCAAATTATCCTACTTGAAAAGTTTAGAGAGACCTGTAATTGTCAACATGGGTAAACCTCAACAATGAGAGACAGATTTTTGGGGGGGGAAACAGAAAATCACATTGTTTGATTTTTAAAGAATTTATTTGCAAATCATGGTGTAAAATAAGTATTTGGTCAATACCAAAAGTTAATCTCAATACTTTATGTACCCTTTGTTGGCAATAAGAGGCCAAATGTTTTCTGTAACTTCACAAGCTTTTCACACACTTTCTGGTTATTTTGGCCCATTCCTCCATGCATATCTCTTCTAGAGCAGTGATGTTTTGGGGCTGTCGGACTTTCAAGTCCCTCCACAGATTTTCTATGGGGTTGAGATCTGGAGGCTGGCTAGGCCACTCCAGGACCTTGAAATTCTTCTTACAAAGTCACTCCTTTGTTCCACTGGCTGTGTTTGGGATCATTGTCATGCTGAAAGACCCAGCCACGTCTCATCTTCAATGTCCGTGCCGATGGATCGAGATTTTCACTCAAAATCTCTCGATACCTGGCCCCATTCATTCTTTCCTTTACACAGATCAGTCGTCCTGGTCCCTTTGCAGAAAAACAGCCCCAAAGAATGATGTTTCCACCCCTATGCTTCACAGTGGGTATGGTGTTCTTCAGATGCAATTCAGTATTCTTTTTCCTCCATACGTGAGAACCTGTGTTTCAAACAAAAAGTTCTATTTTGGTTTCATCTGACAATAACACATTCTCCCAGTCTTCTCTGGATCATCCAAATGCTCTCTTGCGAACCGCAGATGGGCCTGGATGTGTACTGGCTTCAGCAGGGGGACACGTCTGGCAGTGCAGGATTTGAGTCCCTGGCGGCACAATGTATTAGGTTAGGTTAGGTTAGAACTTTATTTCATCCCGAATTCGGGAAATTTCTTGGTTGCAGTAGCAAGACAGACACAAGACATTGTAGACCTAGGTAAAAAAACTAAATACCAATATGCAATAAAAAAAGACAGAAAAGTAGCAAAACCACAAAACGAGCAAAAGCGGACCGAGCCACTGCCACCGGCCGTCACTCGAGCGGCGCCATCTTGGTTGCAGTAGCAAAAACGGACACAGATACTAGAAAAGACGTTGTAGAGTTGGATAAAACTGGAACCACACAGGAAGTCCTCCACAAGATGGGGAACTTCTGCAGACTGTGACCGAGGCTGAAAATATGCAGTCACTCCTCCAAGCTCATCGGCACAGACCCTCAGTAGTCTGGAGCTGAAGAATCAACAGTAGCAGAGTACAACTCCTCGACTAAGCGCCGACAGCTCTTCCATCTTATCGGGGAGGGATCTCACTTTCCCCATAATAATAGTTGGAATGGTTGGTCTGAAGCGTCGCTTCTTCTCCCGGCACTTTTGTCCAGCTCCGGATTTCCAGCGGCATTGAGGTGTTGCACTTTCTGCTGTGTATTGTTCACTGCTAGTCCCATGGGTATGACAGCGTAGGCATGGCTGAATGGTTCCAAAAAAGAAGTAGCAGAAAGAAGCCAGGCTAACAGAACAAAGAAAGTTGCAAAAACACCAAAGCAAAAAGTATAAAGTACAAAGCAAAGCAATAAGGAATGCATTAAGAAATATTAAAATGCAATAAAAAAAGATCGAAAGGCTGTAAAACACGAAAAACAAATAAGAGTGGACAGAGCCACTGCACCGGCTGCCGCCTGATAGTAGCCTTTGTTACTGTGGTCCCAAAGCAGCTCTCTGTAGGTGAATCACTAGGTCCCCCCGTGTGGTTCTGTAATTTTTCCTCACCGTTTTTGTTATCATTTTGAATCCGCGGGGTGAGATCTTGCATGGAGCCACAGACAGAGGTAGATTATCAGTGTTCTTGTATGGCTTCCATTTTCCAATAATTGTTCCCACAGTTAATTTCATTAAACAAGTGTTTTACCTATCGCAGATTCAATCTTCCCAGCCTGGTGCAGGTCTACAATTTTGTCTCTGGTGTCCTTCGACAGCTCTTTGGTCTTGGCCATAGTGGAGTTTGGAGTGTGAGAGACTAAGGTTGTGGACAGGTGTCTTTTACACCGATAATAATAATAATAATAATAATAATAATCGGACATAGGCCATGTCGTCATTACCACAACACAAAAAAGCCTACTTGTCATCACACGCAGAAACTGCGTGTGACGAAATTGATGGTGCTTCTCCATAAGCTACGTTTAATCGGCAAAAGACCTAAATAAGTGTAAGTTACGGACTTGTAATTTGTCATTCCGCTGTTGTGGATACAGGTCGCTTACCTCTCGATTACATACAGGTCGCTTACCTCTCGATTACCGCACACTGTCTGCCACTTACCTTCCTTCAAGTCAGCTAGGAGGCGGCAGATCACCAACCAAACATCTATTCATATGCCGCAGAAGGGAATGTGTGTATGTTAGCGCGAGTTTAGATGTCTGATGGATGTGGGGAAAAAACTGTCCTTAAGCCTATTTGTCCGAGCTTTGTGGGACCTATAGCGTCTGCCAGAGGGCAGCAGCTGGAACAGATTGTGACCAGGGTGGTAAGGGTCCCCTATGATGTGCTTGGCTCTGCTGAGGTAACGCGGGCTGGCAATGTCTTCAAGTGAGGGCAGAGAGCAGCCGACAATCCTCTGGGCAGTGTTAATCACTTTCTGCATGGCCTTTTTGTCTGCCGCCGTGCTTCCAGCGTACCACACTGTGATGCCGTACGCCAGGATGCTCTCTACAGTGGTTCTATAGAAGGTTCTCAGAAGATTGGAGCCCAAGTTGTTCTTCCTGAGCACCC